>NC_143034.1:68123870-68313870 GCF_057628025.1 Oncorhynchus mykiss | reverse complement strand
GCTGCAGAGATGGTTGTCCTGGAAAATTCTCCCAACTCCACAGAGAAACTCTGGAGCTTTGTCCGAATGACCATTGGTCACCTTCCTGACCAAGGCCCTTCTCCCCTGATTGCTCAGTTTGTCTGGGCAGCCAGCTCTAGTAAGTCCTGGTAGTTCCAAAATTCTTCCATTTAAGAATGATTGAGGCCACCGTTGTCTTTGGGACCTTCAATGCTTCGATAATTTTTTGGTACCCTTCCCCAGATCTGTGCATCGACAATCCTGTCTCAAAGTTCTACGGACAACTCCTTTGACCTCATGGCTTGGTTTTTTCTCTGACATGCACCGTCAACTGTGAGACATTAAAACCTGTTTTCACTTTGTCATTATGGGTTATTGTGTGTAGATTGATGAAGAAAAATATGCATGTATTCCATGTTAGAATAAGGCTGGAACGTAACAACATGTGGGAAAGGTCAAGGGGTCTGAATACTTTCCCAATGCACTGTGTGTGGGTTATATTATACACTGCTCAAAAAAATAAAAGGGAACACTTAAACAACACAATGTAACTCCAAGTCAATCACACTTCTGTGAAATCAAACTGTCCACTTAGGAAGCAACACTGATTGACAATACATTTCACATGCTGTTGTGCAAATGGAATAGACAACAGGTGGAACTTCTCAGTGGAACTCAAAATACCAGCAACAGTGTGTGAAAACCTTGTGAAGACTTACAGAAAACGTTTGACCTCTGTCATTGCCAACAAAGGGTTTATAACAAAGTATTGAGATAAACTTTTGTTATTGACTAAATACTTATTTTCCACCATAATTTGCAAATAAATTAATTAAAAATCCAACAACGTGATTTTCTGGATTTTCTTTCTCATTTTGTCTGTCATAGTTGAAGTGTACCTATGATGAAAATTACAGTGGGAGAACTTGCACAATTGGTTGCTGACTAAGTACTTTTTTGCCCCACTGTGTGTATAATATATATGAAGTCGTTTACATACACTTAGGTTGGAGTCATTAAAACTCGTTTTTCGTGGCCTCCCGGGTGGCGCAGTGGTTAAGGGCGCTGTACTGCAGCGCCAGCTGTGCCATCAGAGTCCCTGGGTTTGCGCCCATGCTCTGTCGTAACCGGCCGCGACCGGGAGGTCCGTGGGGCGATGCACAATTGGCCTAGCGTCGTCCGGGTTAGGGAGGGCTTGGTCGGTAGGGATGTCCTTGTCTCATCGCACACCAGCGACTCCTGTGGCGGGCCGGGCGCAGTGCGCGCTAACCAAGGTTGCCAGGTGCACGGTGTATCCTCCGACACATTGGTGCGGCTGGCTTCCGGGTTGGAGGCGCGCCGTGTAAAGAAGCAGTGCGGCTGGTTGGGTTGTGTATCGGAGGACGCATGACTTTCAACCTTCATCTCTCCCGAGCCCGTACGGGAGTTGTAGCGATGAGACAAGATAGTAGCTACTACAACAATTGGATACCACGAAATTGGGGAGAAAAAGGGGTAAAAATTCAACAACAAAAAAAAAACTTGTTTTTCAATCACTCCACAAATGTCCTGTTAACAAACGATAGTTTTGGCAAGTCAGTTAGGACATCTACTTTGTGCATGACAAGACATTTTCCCAAAAATTATTTACAGACAGATTATTTCACTGTATCACAATTCCAGTGGGTCAAAAGTTAACATACACTAAGTTGACTGTGCCTTTAAACAGCTTGGAAAATTCCAGAAAATTATGTCATGGCGTTAGAAGCTTCTGATACCTGAATTGATACATGCTTCTACACCTGCATTGCTTGCTGTTTGGGGTTTTAGGCTGGGTTTCTGTACAGCACTTTGAGATATCAGCTGATGTACGAAGGGCATTTGATTTGATAGGCTAATTGACATTATTTAAGTCAATTGGAGGTGTATCTGTGGATGTGTTTCAAGGCCTACCTTTGCTTGACATCATGGGAAAATCAAAAGAAAAATCAGCCAAGACCTCAAAAGAAATTGTAGACCTCCACAAGTCTGGTTCATCCTAGGGAGCAATTTTCAAACACCTGAAGGTACCACGTTCATCTGTACAAACAATAGAACGCATGTATAAACACCATGGGACCACGCAACCATCATACCGCTCAAGAAGACACATTCTGTCTCCTCGAGATTAACATAGTTTGGTGCGAAACGTGCAAATCAATCCCAGAACAACAGCAAAGGACCTTGTGAATATGCTGGAGGAAACAGGTAGAAAAGTATCTATATCCACAGTAAAACAAGTCCTATATCGACCTAACCTGAAAGGCCGCTCAGCAAGGAAGAAGCCACTGGTCAGAAACTGCCATTGAAAAAGCCAGACTACGGTTTGCAACTGCACATGGGGACAAAGATTTTACTTTTTGGAAAAACGTCCTCTGGTCTGAGGAAACAAAAATAGAACAGTGTTTCCATAATGACCATCGTTATGTTTGGAGGAAAAAGGGCGAGGCTTGCAAGCCAGAGAACACCATCCCAACCGTGAAGCACAGGGGTGGCAGCATCATGTTGTGGGGGTGCATTGCTGCAGGAGGGACTGGTGCACTTCACAAAATAGATGGCTGCATGAGGAAAGGAAATTATGTGGATATATGGAAGCAACATCTCAAGACATCAGTCAGGAAGTTAAAACTTGGTCGCAAATGGGTCTTCCAAATGGACTATGACCCCAAGCATACTTCCAAGTTGTGGCAAAATGGCTTAAGGACAACAAAGTCAATGAATTGCAGTGGCCATCACAAAGCCCTGACCTCATTCCTATAGAACAGTTGTGGGCAGAACTAAAAAAAGCATGTCCCAGCAAGGAGGCCTACAACCTGACTCAGTTACACCTGCTCGGTCAGGAGGAATGGGCCAAAATTCACCCAACTTATTGTGGGAAGCTCTTAGTAGGCTACCCAAAATGTTTGACCCAAGTTGAACAATTTAAAGGCAATGCTACCAAATACTAATTGAGTGTATGTAAACTTCTGGCCCACTGGGAATGTGATGCAATAAATAAAAGCTGAAATAAATAATTCTCTACTATTATTCTGACATTTCACATTCTTAAAATAAAGTGGTGATCCTAACTAACCTAAGACATGGAATTTTTAAATGTCAGGAATTGTGAAAAACTGAGTTTAAATGTATTTGGCTAAAGTGTATGCAAACTTCTGACTTCAACTAACTAACTAATTAACTGTATGTATGTATGCATGTATGCATGTATGCATGTATGCATGTATGCATGTATGCATGTATGCATGTATAAGCCATGTCTCAAAGCTTAAAAATCCTTCTTTAACATGTCTCCTCCCCTTCATCTACAACATGTCTCCTCCCCTTCATCTACAACATGTCTCCTCCCCTTCATCTACAACATGTCTCCTCCCCTTCATCTACAACATGTCTCCTCCCCTTCATCTACAACATGTCTCCTCCCCTTCATCTACAACATGTCTCCTCCCCTTCATCTACAACATGTCTCCTCCCCTTCATCTACAACATGTCTCCTCCCCTTCATCTACAACATGTCTCCTCCCCTTCATCTACAACATGTCTCCTCCCCTTCATCTACAACATGTCTCCTCCCCTTCATCTACAACATGTCTCCTCCCCTTCATCTACAACATGTCTCCTCCCCTTCATCTACAACATGTCTCCTCCCCTTCATCTACAACATGTCTCCTCCCCTTCATCTACAACATGTCTCCTCCCCTTCATCTACAACATGTCTCCTCCCCTTCATCTACATTGACTGAAGTGGATTTAACAAGTGACATCAATTAGGGATCATCGCTTTCAGCTGTATTTACCTGGTCAGTCTATGTAAGGTTTCCCCATCTGGCAGCCCGTGCAGTCTGTGCCCTAATTTGTCCTGCGGATGGTTTTATTTGGCCCCCCAAAATACCACAGTGTGCCATCACAGCAGCAATATTTGTGACCTGTTGCCACAAGAAAAGGACAACCAGTGAAGAACAAACACCATAGTAAATACAACCAGTGTTTATGTTTATTTATTTTCCCTTTTTTGTATTTTAACTACTTGCACATAATGACATTTTAAATGTCTCTATTCTTTTGGAACTTTTGTGAGTAATGTTAACTGTACATTTTTATTGTTCTTTCACTTTTGTTTTATCTACCTCACTTGCTTTGGCAATGTTAACATATGTTTCCCATGCCAATAAAGCCCTTGAATTGAAATTGAATTGAGAGAGAGAGTTGAAATATATTTACCTTTATTATTTTTCATTAACCCTTCCACCCCGCCCCTAATTGCAGTAAACTAATGGACAACAAGACTTAGGCTTCTACTTCCAGCTTATACACACTTTCATTTTACAGACACAATGTATTATACAATAGTTATCTTTTGTTTGTTTGTATCCTTCAGCTACCCTCAACCCCACCCATCTATCTCTGAAGACCATTCAGCTTGATTTATATTTGCCATATATTTCTAACTGTGCTGTTTCACAAACGTTCTGAACCTATATATTTTACATGAGTTATCTTGTTTTTAACTGTAGTGAGATTTCATACCTCCAGGGTTTGCTTTCGGACGAGGAACGAGTCCACAAAGCCTCTACACATCTGAGGGTTGAGAGTCTCCTTCAGCCCCCGCACCAGCTCCTTCATCTCCTTCTTGTTGTTCTCAATATTCTTCAACAAAAGCTTCTTGCTTTTCAGCCAAGGGCCCAGCCAGGGGAACATGTTGTACAACTATCTCCCCGTAAACAAAAAGTTAAGCATGAATTACTCTCTATTATTCCAGTAGCCCAGTACAAATTTGAATAATTTTTAAATTTTCCTGGTTTAGTCAAGTGTGACCAGTTTGTTTTTCACTCTGAGAATATTGGCAAAGTAAACATCATGAGCACATAGTACAGTACCTGAACTGAAACGGAGCCTGCAATTCGTAGGTTCTCATTGGCTCGATCCACTGTGGCTCGGAACTTGGAGTCAGAGTATTCAAACCTGCTGCCGTACACAATGTTGGAGATTACGTTGGCGACAGCATAACTCAATGGCTGGGTTGTGTCAAAGGCTTTACCTATTAAAAAGATCAAGATCAGAAATTCAATTAGAAAACATAAGGATTTTTTTTATGTAATCCTTTTTTTTGGTTTTCAAAATCAGACCTACGAATTCTTACCCTCATGTTTTTCCAACACTTCAATCAGGTAGTGAATTTCCTCTGAGATTTTCTCCTCACTCCCTTTCTTGCCCATCCCAAAGTCTCTAAGGTTTGTCAGGGCAAAGCGCCTCATCTCTTTCCATGAGTCTCCATTGCCAAACAGAATACCTATTTAAAAAGTAACATTGTGCAGGTGTCAGGAACTAATCATGACAGGAGAAAATCACATATTTGTCACATATTTATAGCTCCAAATATGCTTGCTTGACAGAATATTGTTGAATGCAACAGTTAACCGGGATTACAAGTTTCTCATATACTACATTACCATGTCCATTGGTGAAATCATACAACACAGGAAGCATGCCCCTGTCCCCAAACTCCTCTGCATGGTTGACCAGCGCCTGCTTGACCGTCTTGTATCCTGCCAGGATGACCACTTTTGTGGGTCCAAAATGAACCGTGAAAACAGACCCATATTTCTTGGATAGCTGTAGAACATAAAATAAGACTAAATGCATGGTTTATTAAAGGTCCCGGACAGTGACAATCATATTTTTCATCAAATTTGAAGATATTTCAATGTAACCAGTTCATAGCAGTTTGACCCAAGTATGAAAAGTACTGTAGCTGGTACATTGGAAAAGCTG
Source organism: Oncorhynchus mykiss (assembly GCF_057628025.1). Taxonomy (NCBI): domain Eukaryota; kingdom Metazoa; phylum Chordata; class Actinopteri; order Salmoniformes; family Salmonidae; genus Oncorhynchus; species Oncorhynchus mykiss. The sequence goes on along the minus strand of NC_143034.1, from coordinate 68,308,083 downwards.
ATAAAGTTACTGGTCCCTTCCCCCCCTGTCAAACACTTGGATTCATGAGGCAGGCATTACTTCTGGCTTTATTCAATTTCAGGTAAAACCGACCATTTTAAAAACACCAATGGTGGCTCTTATAATCTTAACCAGTTTAAATATGTTACACTTTAAATCTGTCATCATATATCTTTTGTTTACAAACTGTAAAATAGCTCAAGCAGAACGATACTGATAACTAACCCCTTTCCATGCGTTGTGGTTTTTAGCTTGCAAGCTACTTACCAGCATGCCGGATGTCATAGTGTTAATTTAACGTTGTTTATCAAATAATGAAGACAATACGATCGAGTGTGCAGTGCACATTCGAGCGAAGTTGCTTTATCAATTGAGGAAAACATTCAATGGGTCTTTAGTATTGAATAGCCATTTATTTGTCTATGCCTGCAAATTGTGCTCCTAAATGGTAGGCTAAGAACAAACTCTTATTTTCAATGACGGCCTAACAGTGGGTTAACTGCCTGTTCAGTGGCAGAACGACAAATAAACATATCCAGGTGTTAGAATGGCCAAGTCAAAGTCCAGACCTGAATCCAATCGAGAATCTGTGGAAAGAACTGAAAACTGCTGTTCACAAATGCTCTCCATCCAACCTCACTGAGCTCGAGCTGTTTTGCAATGAGGAATGGGAAAACATTTCAGTCTCTCGATGTGCAAAACTGATAGAGACATACCCCAAGCGACTTACAGCTGTAATCGCAGCAAAAGGTGGCGCTACAAAGTATTAACTTAAGGAGGCTGAATAATATTGCACGCCCAATTTTTCAGTTTTTGATTTGTTAAAAAAGTTTGAAATATCCAATAAATGTCGTTCCACTTCATGATTGTGTCCCACTTGTTGTTGATTCTTCACAAAAAAATACAGTTTTATATCTTTATGTTTGAAGCCTGAAATGTGGCAAAAGGTCGCAAAGTTCAAGGGGGCCGAATACTTTCGCAAGGCACTGTATATAGATTCTTAGAGCCATAATCCTAATATACTGTAGGCATCCGGCCTCACTACAGTGTGCAGGATCACACTGATTCGTACAATGTATAACACTCATCTTCCATCTGAATGCTTGAAATAAAACTATACAAAGTAACAATATTGATATCATGTAAAAGTGAATTACTTAGGCTTTAGGAAATGCCACAAACTACAGAGCTTGATGGTGAGGGGAGCGGGAGAGGAGGGGGAACCATGTACCCCGCTTCAGTCACCCACTTGGCCACAGTCACCCCCAAGATATAAGCGGGAGACAAATCCAGCTTTGACCTCCTACTTGTCAGGCCTCTCATACTGGGCAGACAGGGGTCCTGGGATGGACAGCTCACACAGCTTCCCCACATACGACGCTGGATCAAGTGTGACCTCGTTGAAGAGGAGATCCAGGAGCCTGTCTACGTAGCTTGAAATGTATTTTTTGTTGTGGTGACCAACTTGTTTAATTTGTTTTCTTCAGAGGGTTACAGGTATAACACCAAAAGGAATGCATATAAAGATAACCACGACCCATTTCCCCCTTAGTCCCCGTACCCCCCTTCACTGTGGGCCAGAAAGCAAAGAAAGTAACCAAAGTTGAAATACAAAGGCAAGACGGCCACTGGCTGCAAAAGGCATGGATATTGTTTTTAGGTTGTACACAAAGGGAATGCAGCAAGGAACTTCGAGGCATTATCAATCGCTTGTCAAACTGTGAATGACAGACTGATGAAGTGTGTACAGCCTGCGCAAAAAACAAAGCAGAGCTCATGCCTTTCATGCTTTTTTCAAATTAATATTAGTCGCATCATGCAGCCTTAGAATGTATTAAAAATCAAAACACTTAGCCCAACATTTGTATGACAACCAAAGCTACATAAATAACTCTAAATGAAGCATGTAGGAGGACCTGTTTCTTTAACTGCTCAACACAGAATAGCCGCATGTGTGCAAATATCCTTTCTATTTTTTTCAGCTATGTTAAATTTCATTCTTCATACTATCAAATATTTCCACGGAATTCCAAGCAAATCTTGTCTGCTGAATGAACTTAGTGAGCCCACAGCCATATGGCACAGCCAGATCAGGGCCTAACATAAGGACAACTCAGAGTATGCTATTCTGTTCTTCTGAAATAGACTACATTTTCTTCATATCATGTTTCTAAAATAAATAATGGATTTATTGTGATGGTGTAGGCTATATTACATGAATTTATTAGACTTTTTAAAATGTGGATGTTCCGAAGGTCTGCATGTGTGGCTTGTAGGCTGTGTGGAAGCCAGCAGATGGTAAATGTGCTTATGTTAATTAACGGTTAATTACCGTGAGACCGGCAGTTATTTGCTTGACAATCACCGGCTCTTTCATGACCATAGCCCTAACTATGACTTACAGTATGTTGGGTCTGTCTTCGCAGAATTCACAGCATATCCCCTTTGCCTTGGGAAAGCTGATTTTTGTATCACAGCATTCCTAATGCGGTGGTTGCCTGGGAAGCTATGCAGACCGAATATATGTTTAATTTTCTAAAATGTCTCATTACAGCTTGATGATAGTGGAAAGACAAAAGGAGATGGAAAGTGAAATAATCATAATAATACCTCCCCACCATTATGATTAGCCCCAATGACACAAGCTACATCAACTGTAGGACAACCCACACAATGGAATAGAAGAATATGTTTGTCAGTGGTAAATTACAAGTACTATACACAGGACTTTCACTGGGGATGGGGGGGAGCTTTTCCTTCACACAGCCTGTCAGCACGCTCTGTTGTGTTTGTGCAGTCCTAAATCCAGTCAGATGAACACTCCAAACAGCCTACCGACAACTGAGGCATCCGCATGGTCCTAAAGGACTTGGCACGTTTTTTAAAATAACATTTAAATTATAAAACTGGGGGGAACAAAAATACAATTTCATAATGTGGGGGGACGTATCTGAAATTGCATTTTTGTTCCCCCCAGTTTTATCATTGGAATGTGATCAAATTGGGGCAACTGTGTGCTTTAGGGCCATGCGGACGCCTCATAGTTGTCGGGAAGGCTGTTTGGAGTGTTCATCTGACTGGATTTAGGAGTAGTCAGTATGGCAATGTAACGGTATAGATCTGTCAGTTTCCCTAGCTAGTTCCCTACTTTTCACACTGACAAAGTCATAAATAGCTCTAAAGTTACAGGCTTCACTGTCATGGTGCACAGTAGAGGTCTGCGCAGGACTGATTTCTAAATCCTGCTCCCGCTCTTCCACCCGCTACCGCAATAACTGGTCCCAAACCTAACCGAAGTCCCACAATGTTATTTAGGCTTATGTGAAGCAGCTCATTAGCCAGCCATGGTCCCAGCTATTTTGCGCCCTATAGGCAATATCAAATGCGCAAAAATAACTTAAGACATGGGATAAATTAGCTGAGATTCTCACATGGCCCTTTCTATTACTGGGCAATATCAGGAAATATGCTAGATGTAGTTTAAAGAGAGCAGAGTTGGAGAAACGTGCACTTTCTCTTGAGCTATTTTTATAGCCTACCTTTTAGGAGTGAGAAGATTTTCAGACAGAAATATGGGTGATCAATATTTAGCCCTATTTCTAGGCAATGTAGTAAACTATAGCCTAATCATAGGCCTATTTAGGAAATATATTAAATTGGAAAGATAACTACCCTGTGCTTCTCTCGACCACGTATACATAGGCTATAGTCTACTCTGTTTAGTTGAGATCTCGAAAGGTACTGCTACTGAACTGGAAGCAGCAAGAATGATGACAGCGACACTTGACGTTTTAGCATAGTCCTATAGGTTCTTAACTGACTTGCCTAGTTAAATAAATGAATAAAAAGACATGTTGTAGTCGCATGCTTGAGTATTGCAAAATAAATGTAGAAATCTATGTTATTCAATTATTGCGCTCACGTGCTCCAACGAGTGCCTGCGTTGCCAAGGGCTAAAATAGAAATTAGTTATATTTCTGATGCAGATCGCGCTGCAAGTCCTGCCTCTCCCATCTCCTCATTGGTTTATAGAAGCAGGTACCCAAGTGCCATCTCCTCATTGGTTATACCCACGCGGGTACCCAAGTGCCATCTCCTCGGTGACTGTAAGACGAACGAGGTCAGTGGCGGTAATGCACCTAATTTGTGAAAGTTGCCAATCGCAATATAAAGTCAAGAGGTGAAAAAGCCTGGAAGAGAGATGACTAGAATCGATTCGGTTGACCGTTTTATATGTGGAATAATTGTAGGAGTAGAACCTTGTTATTTTACCTGAAATGCACAACTCAATGTTTATATCCCAGGACAAATTAGCTAGCAACAGCAAGCTAGCTAAATAGGACAAATTGGCTAGCAAGTGCAAGCGAACTAGCTAAATTGCCTTAAAATAGTTTAATGATTTCGACTTGTCCCCAAATTAATATAATTTGTTCAGAGTTTGTTTTGATATTTTAACCTGCATGTCATGATGGCGTTTGGTGTGGGGGGACAAAATACATTTATGCACGATGGAGCACACGCACAGCCGGTTTGGGTTCTGTGTAACACTGACTGGGAGTGTACTATTTAGGCTCATAATGACATGTGGCCCATTGTTTACCTTACCAGGCAATGACCACAAGGGTGTTTCCACGAGCTGTCTGTCAATGTTTTCCTGAGTTTTACACCAATCTTAAAGCTGCAGTCTATAATTCAAACATCAAAACATCCATCCCATCACTTAATTTGGTAAACAGCTGAGGAATGGGGCTGGAGAAATGCAACCACTCAAATTCACAGATGGCGCTATGGATGCAAGGACTGACCATCCGTGAAAGGATCTTTTTAGGCCAGGATTCAATCCGATTGCTGATTTGGACAATGCAGAATGTAAAGGTAATATCCAATTGAGCCGACATATGCAGCTTTTACCGTGAACGTGATCTCTGAGAATGCGGGAACATTGCCTTTAAAACGTGCATAGTGGACAAATGCGATTGGATTCAATCTAGCCCTTAACAATGTTGTGAAGCTATACAGTGTTTGTTTAGAATCACATTGTTTACAAACAAACAAACGCTGAGTTCTAAAGAGTAAACCAGTTTAAAAGGGTCATTCTGCCATTGGTACATCCACTTTTAAATTACTAATTATAGCTATTGATTCTTGAAGAATATAACTAGAAATACCTTGTGAGCTTAGCTCAACTGTCATACCCCATCAGAACCCAAAGTATGAGATTGTTAAACATAAAAATAAATACATGTAGCCTCTAAACATGATTAAAACTACAATGTATTAGTATGGATGGTCAGTCATTGCATCCATAGGTTTGTCTATAATTTCAGAGGGGTTATATTTCTCCAGCCCCATCCCTCATCTGTTAACCTAAAACAGTAGTGGGGTGTAAGCTTTATTGTTTGAACATTGTTCAAAGCATCTAGAAGTTATTCAAAATAAATTAACCAAACAGACTGTGGAGATCAGTGTGTGACTTTAAACAATGCAGGTGTTACGAAACGCCCTGTGAAGTAAACAATGCATGAAATGTAAATATAAAAACCTGAGCTAAAGGTTGTTGGAAGCAGTTCTGTAACAAATAAAGTATAATTCTATGTTGACACATATCTTCAGGAGTGATATTGTTGCAATAGAAGTTGGATTGAAGGATGTGTGGGCTATTTTGGTGAGTTGTTTGGTTTGTGACAAGAAAACTATTAAGATAGGATTGTTTTGTGTGTTTTTACCCCTTTTTAGCATTTATGACAGATACAGATTTTCAAGCCAAATGCCTCTATTATGTGAGTGAATGGACAGTGGTCATCATTTCACCTGTATTATTTGACAACACTTGGCATTTAAAAAACTGAAATGGAACATTAATGGAGGAACATTCTCTGAAAACATTCATGAACTCAGAGCGAGTGTGGAAAGTAGGGCCACATCAAAATAAAAACATTTTAGAGGGCTCCTGTGTTGACAAAAGCTATTGCTAACTGGTTGAAACACCATGTACTCAACATATTGCTTTGACAATACATGCCTATTGAAACTAACTGGAGGTTTTATACCTGCTAAAATACCAACATTTTGAAAATATTTAGCCAGATAAAACAATGTCACAGATCATATCAACAACCACAACATAGTTTAATCTCAGGACTTCCTCTCACCTCACAGAGGCTGCGATAGGGCCTCTTGAGATCCAGCTGGAGCATGTTACCTAGCAGGGGCAGAGGCCTGGGTCCTGGAGGCTGCTTCCCCTGTTCCTCAGAGTTGGAACCAGAGGAGAGGCGGTAAAGGGCCAGCAGAAACAGCAGAGCCCCCAGCAGTGTCACTGTGCTCGATGTCTGGAGAAGACATTCTAAAAGAGACATCTTCAAACAGCTCTAACAGGGCTAAAAATAGTGACAACTTCCTGCTCATTGATCTGCCTGCCAATGGAGGCTCACCTTTTATAGAGCATGGAACAGCCTCAGGGGAGGGGCTAAACATTCTGAAAAAAATGTGCTCTTATCTATGCGAAGGTCCTATGAGGATTTCCCATAGTTTATTAGACCTTGATCAACACTAGATACAAGAAGGCAAGTGTAAAAATAAACATTTACAGACCTTTGAGGTTTGACTGTTAACCACCATCTTTTGAATGTCATTTAGCAACTATTAGATACATATTTCCAACCTTTTTTCACAAATGCACACATTTTGGGGGTCTTTCACATTTGACACTTTAGTGGGGTGTGAAATATAAATGACGTTGAAACAACGTTGATTCAACCAGTGTGTGTGCCCAGTGGATTGATAGATCACAGTGTTGTGCCGAGGTATATTCTATACAAACATTCTGAGTGGATTTTTGGTGCACGACTCCAGGAATTTTGGATTTGGAATTCGTTGGAATTGAATATCCAGACTCCAACTAGAAAAAAAAGCTGCCGATGTCAAGTATACTCATTGATTTGCAATTTATATGGAGCAGTCTGACTCACTGCTAACCAAGGCTAATCAGAAGTCTACGTCTTATTTATCTTAGGGGTGTATCCAAGCTTAGAGAAGTCAGTCATCTAACTGTTATAAATAACTGACATTGTTAGTGTTATGTACCTTTGGTTGGCCTGTTTGAATAGGACAAGAAAGCTTAAAGGTGCAATAAGTTGGATTTTCTCAGCTAGGTAGCGAACCGTTTGTAAACAACTTTTTGAGACTTTTTGGCTGCGTTTACACAGGCATCCCAATTCTGGTATTTTGCCCAAAGAGCTGATATGATTGGTCAAAATTCTGTGTAAATGCAGTCTTTCTTTGTTTCAAGTGTATTTTCATAACTGGTACCACTCATGGAGGGAAAGTAGGCAGCATAACTTACACTCTTGCTGGAGCAAGCTTCTGGTTAGTTAGTGTTAACCATATTTGCTAGCTAAAACTAAGAAATAAGTATGCTTGCTAGTTAGTCATGTATATATATTAGTGTCAACTACTGAACATTAGCTAGAAAACTGATTGACTTTGCTAAGCTGGGCAACAGTTATAGTCCCAGACAAGGCAGGACATCAAGCAAAAAAACAAGCATTCTGGACATACACAAAGTAGCGCTGCTTTGTATCGATTAATTACATTGTCACAATGTAGAGCAGTCAAATTCAACCAAAACCATTATGAGGGATGGGTCTCTCATCACAGATCCGGCTCACAGCACACAGCTGGTGAGGTGAAGGGTAGAGGGTCAACCCCAGTAATGGTGTGAGGTCCAGATCATCCTCTGTTACTCCAGGAGGAGGAGAGAAACTAAAGCGCTGCAGGAGGGAGGTGAAGAAGAGGAAGAGCTCCATCCTGCCCAGACCCTCCACCAGACACACCCTACAACCTGGAAGAAGATTACATGAGGAAGACAACAATATCAATATATGTAAAATTGTTCACACATTTCTATACCATCAACTATACCATAACATTTCTGGGTCAAAGCAATGCCAAAAAAGTTTAGAAGCACCATGGATTCTGAAAGATTTACTTAGTGTTATCAATATCGATATTTGTCACAGAAACTTCCATCCCCTCAACTCTCTCTGGGCCAAAGTAATGAGAAGCATAGAATGATATCTGATTTATTTAATTCCTGACTGATAGTTTAAATTAAACAGTGGAATCATCTGCAGAGTAGGGCATGAAGGCATCCCTCTTGACAAATCGACCTTCCTCATCCAGAAAGTGGGTGGGGTCAAAGGTGTGTGGGCTCTCCCATTCGCTCCCGTCTTGTAGGACAGACGTCAGTAGAGGATAAAAGTGTACTCTTGATGAAATATCCCTGGAAGGTGATGTCTCAGCTGGTGGTGTGAGGGATGGCCATGGGTAGAATGTTGGCTAGTCGCTGCGTCTCATGGATCACTGCATCAGTGTAGGGCAGGTTCTTCCTGTCCTCTGCTAAGGGCTGACGACTTCCTATGATGCTGCTGATCTCCTCCTGGACCCGGTCTGTAAAATAAAGGAAGAGGATGAGCCAAAATGACTACCTTCAGAGAACAACAGAAAACACAATGCATTTAAAGGGTGGGAATTATTTGTCAAAAGGGTATGGCATAGGATGGTCTAGCCTCCAGAACAGATGCCACTGCTGCATGGGTTTGAACGCAGCCCACTGCTATTTCGGCTACCTTCATCTTTATGCCGTCCTCTATCACAGGGCTCTCCAAACCTGTTCCTGGAGAGCTATTTTCCTGTCGTTTTCTTTTATTATGTTTTAACTCCAACCCTGTTCCTGTGGAGCTACTCTCCTGTAGGTTAACTCTAACCATATTCCTGGAGAGTTACCATCCTGTCTGTTCCTGGAGAGATACTGTACCCTCCTGTAGGTTTTAACTTCAACACTGTTCCTGGAGACCTCCCTCATCTCCTTCTTGTTGTTGTCAATATTCTTTAACAAAAGCTTATTGGTTTTCAGCCAAGGCCCCAGCCATGGGAACATGTTGTACAACTATCTCCCCATAAACCAAAAGTAAAGCATAAATGTAGCCCGCTACAAATCCAATATTTATTTTATTTTCCTGGTTTAGTCAAGTGTGACCAGTTTGTTATTTTTTCACTAAGAGTGAGAAACAAAGTAAACATCATGTACCTGCATTGAAACAGAGCCACTAATTATGAGGTTCTCATTGGCTTGATTCACAGTGGCTTGGATCTTGGGGTCAGAGTATTCAAACCTGCTGCCGTACACAATGTTGGAGATTATGCTGGAGTCAACATAATTCATTGGCTGGGTTGTGTCAAATGCTTTCCCTCTCACAAAGACCAACATAATTAGCGAAACTAAGAAAATGTATATATTTGTTATCTTATTTGGGGTTTTCACAAATCGGAACTTCAAATTTTTACCCTCATGTTTTTCAAACAATTGAATTAGGTAGCGAATTTCCTCTTCACTTCCTTTCTTGCCCATGCCAAAGTCTAAGGTTTGCCAAGGCAAAGTGTCTTGTCTCTTTCCATGAGTCTCCATTGGCAAACAGAATACCTGTATAAAAGTCACATTGTGCAGGTGTCAGGAATTAATAATGTTATGAGAGAATAAAATCTTTGTCAAATATTTCAAATCAAATCAATCAAATCAAATTTTATTTGTCACATACACATGGTTAGCAGATGTTAATGCGAGTGTAGCGAAATGTTTGTGCTTCTAGTTCCGACAATGCAGCAATAACCAACAAGTAATCTAGCTAACAATTCCAAAACTACTACCTTATAGACACAAGTGTAAGGGGATAACGAATATGTACATAAAGATATATGAATGAGTGATGGTACAGAGCGGCATAGGCAAGATACAGTAGATGGTATTGAGTACAGTATATACATATGAGATGAGTATGTAAACAAAGTGGCATAGTTAAAGTGGCTAGTGATACATGTATTACATAAAGATGCAGTAGATGATATAGAGTACAGTATATACGTATACATATGAAATGAATAATGTAGGGTATGTAAACATCATATTAGGTAGCATTGTTTAAAGTGTCTAGTGATATATTTTACATAATTTCCCATCAATTCCCATTATTAAAGTGGCTGGAGTTGAGTCAGTGTGTTGGCAGCAGCCACTCAATGTTAGTGGTGGCTGTTTAACAGTCTGATGGCCTTGAGATAGAAGCTGTTTTTCAGTCTCTCGGTCCCAGCTTTGATGCACCTGTACTGACCTCGCCTTTTGGATGATAGCGGGGTGAACAGGCAGTGGCTCGGGTGGTTGTTGTACTTGATGACTATTATAGTCTTCCTGTGACATCGGGTGGTGTAGGTGTCCTGGAGGGCAGATAGTTTGCCCCCGGTGATGCGTTGTGCAGACCTCACTACCCTCTGGAGAGCCTTACGGTTGTGGGCGGAGCAGTTGCTGTACCAGGCGGTGATACAGCCCGACAGGATGCTCTCGATTGTGCATCTGTAGAAGTTTGTGAGTGCTTTTGGTGACAAGCCGAATTTCTTCAGCCTCCTGAGGTTGAAGAGGCGCTGCTGCTCCTTCTTCACAATGCTGTCTGTGTGGGTGGACCAATTCAGTTTGTCTGTGATGTGTACGCCGAGGAACTTAAAACTTACTACCCTCTCCACTACTGTTCCATCGATGTGGATAGGGGGGTGTTCCCTCTGCAGTTTCCTGAAGTCCACAATCATCTCCTTAGTTTTGTTGACGTTGAGTGTGAGGTTATTTTCCTGACACCACACTCCGAGGGCCCTCACCTCCTCCCTGTAGGCCGTCTCGTCGTTGTTGGTAATCAAGCCTACCACTGTTGTGTCGTCTGCAAACTTGATGATTGAGTTGGAGGCGTGCGTGGCCACGCAGTCGTGGGTGAACAGGGAATACAGGAGAGGGCTCAGAACGCACCCTTGTGGGCCCCCAGTGTTGAGGATCAGCGGGGTGGAGATGTTGTTGCCTACCCTAACCACCTGGGGGCGGCCCGTCAGGAAGTCCAGTACCCAGTTGCACAGGGCGGGGTCGAGACCCAGGGTCTCGAGCTTGATGACGAGCTTGGAGGGCACTATGGTGTTAAATGCCGAGCTGTAGTTGATGAACAGCATTCTCACATAGGTATTCCTCTTGTCCAGATGGGTTAGGGCAGTGTGCATTGTGGTTGAGATTACATCGTCTGTGGACCTATTTGAGCGGTAAGCAAATTGGAGTGGGTCTAGGGTGTCAGGTAGGGTGGAGGTGATATGGTCCTTGACAGCTAGTCTCTCAAAGCACTTCATGATGACGGAAGTGAGTGCTACGGGGCGGTAGTCGTTTAGCTCAGTTACCTTAGCTTTCTTGGGAACAGGAACAATGGTGGCCCTCTTGAAGCATGTGGGAACAACAGACATATTTGGGGCTGGAGTTACAGCACTAAGTATGCCTGCTTGACAGACCATTGTGTAGAATGCAAGTTTGACTTATCCAACATTACCATTCCATTGGGAAAATCTTAGAACACAGGAGGCATTCCCCTGTCCCCAAACTCCTCTGCATGGTTGACCAGCGCCTGCTTGACCGTCTTGTATCCTACCAGGATGACCACTTTTGTGGGTCCAAAGTGAACCGTAAAGATGGAGCCATATTTATTGGAGAGCTGAAGGGATAAATCATACAGATAAAGTCTACCTATAGAGACTGGTGTACCGGATAGCCCGCAGAATAAAAATGACAGTAAATTGAACTCTTATTGAATAAATGTAACTCCGCCACATATAACATTTGGTCCCAGTCTAAAGAGAGTAAAACCTACTCTGGCAACAGAGCCTTTTTTTCAGAGTTGTATACGCTCAATTTATTGTTGATATTTAACTCTGCGTCATTGCATTTCACTCTGTACACTATTAATTGTAAATATCTCTGTTACTTTGTTGTTCAGTATTCTAATTTTAGAACACATTTTACATTGTAGAATAACAGTGTAGACATCAAAACTATAAAATAACACATGTAGTAACCAAAAAAGTGTTAACTCTTTGTGCTAGGGGGCAGTATTTTCACATCCGGATGAAAAGCGTGCCCAAAGTAAACTGCCTGTTTACAGGCCCAGAAGCTAGGATATGCATATGATTGGTAGATTTGGATAGAACACACTCTATCGTTTCTAAACCTGTTAAAATAATGTCTGTGAGTATAACAGAACTGATATGGCAGGTGAAACCCAGAGGACAAACCATCCAAAAAATATATAATTTCAGCCTACCACTGTTTCTAATGGCTTTCATGTTTATTATGAGGCAAAGTCCTCCCATATTGCAGTTCCTAGGGCTTCCACTAGATGTCAAGTCTTTAGAAAGAATTTCAGGCTGGTTTTTGGAAAAATGAGCTAGAAGTTGTAGTTTTTCTAAGTGGCTCCCATTTTGGCTGTAGTGTTTCCATGCTCGTGGATGAAGCGCGTTCTTTGTTATTGATGAAAATAATCATGGCCTCTAAACCTTCAAGCGGCATATTGGACCCTATTCCAACTAAACAACTGAAAGAGCTGCTTCCTGTGCTTGGCCCTCCAATGTTGAACATAATAAACGGCTCTCTATCCACCAGATGTGTACCAAACTCATTATAAGTGGCAGTAATAAAGCCTCTCTTGAAAAAGCCAAGCCTTGACCCAGAAAAAATAAAAAACTAATCGGCCTATATCGGATCTTCCATTCCTCTCAAAAATTTTAGAAAAGGCTGTTGCGCAGCAACTCACTGCCTTCCTGAAGACAAACAATATATACGAAATGCTTCAGTCTGGTTTTAGACCCCATCAGAGCACTGAGACAACACCTGTGACGGTGGTAAATTATATTTTAATGGCATCAGACCGAGGCTCTGCATCTGTCCTTGTGCTCCTAGACCTTAGTGCTGCTTTTGATACCATCGATCACCACATTCTTTTGGAGAGATTGGAAACCCAAATTGGTCTACGCGGACAAGTTCTGGCCTGGTTTAAATCTTATCTGTCGGAAAGATATCAGTTTGTCTCTGTGAATGGTTTGTCCTCTGACAAATCAACTGTAAATGTCGGTGTTCCTCAATGTTTTCACTATATTTTATTCTATATATGTTTTCACTATATATTTTACATCTTGGGGATGTAATTCGAAAACATAATGTTAACTTTCACTGCTATGCGGATGACACACAGCTGTACATTTCAATGAAACATGGTAAAGCCCCAAAATTGCCCTCTCTAGAAGCCTGTGTTTCAGACATAAGGAAGAGGATGGCTGCAAACTTTCTACTTTTAAACTCGGACAAAACAGAGATGCTTGTTCTAGGTCCCAAGAAACAAAGAGATCTTCTGTTGAATCTGACAATCAATCTTAATGGTTGTACAGTCGTCTCAAATAAAACTGTGAAGGACCTCGGCGTTACTCTGGACCCTGATCTCTCTTTTGACGAACATATCAAGACTGTTTCAAGGACAGCTTTTTTCCATTTAAGTAACATTGCAAAAATCAGAAACTTTCTGTCCAAAAATGATGCAGAAAAATTAATCCATGCTTTTGTTACTTCTAGGTTAGACTACTGCAATGCTCTACTTTCCGGCTACCCGGATAAAGCACTAAATAAACTTCAGTTAGTGCTAAATACGGCTGCTAGAATCCTGACCAGAACCAAAAAATGTATCATATTACTCCAGTGCTAGCCTCTCTACACTGGCTTCCTGTTAAGGCAAGGGCTGATTTCAAGGTTTTACTGCTAACCTACAAAGCATTACATGGGCTTGCTCCTACCTATCTCTCTGATTTGGTCCTGCCGTACATACCTACACGTGCCCTACGGTCACAAGACGCAGGCATCCTAATTGTACCTAGAATTTCTAAGCAAACAGCTGGAGGCAGGGCTTTCTCCTATAGAGCTCCATTTTTATGGAATGGTCTGCCTACCCATGTGAGAGACGCAGACTCGGTCTCAACCTTTAAGTCTTTAATGAAGACTCATCTCTTCAGTGGGTCATATGATTGAGTGTAGTCTGGCCCAGGAGTGTGAAGGTGAACGGAAAGGCTCTGGAGCAACGAACCGCCCTTGCTGTCTCTGCCTGGCCGGTTCCCCTCTTTCCACTGGGATTCTCTGCCTCTAACCCTATTACAGAGTCCTCTTTCATGCCGTCCCTAGGAGGGGTGCGTCACTTGAGTGGGTTGAGTCACTGATGTGATCTTTCTGTCTGGGTTGGCGCCCCCCCTTGGGTTGTGCCGTGGCGGAGAGCTTTGTGGGCTATACTCAGCCTTGTCTCAGGATGGTCAGGATGGTCTCAGGATGGTAAGTTGGTGGTTGAAGATATCCCTCTAGTGGTGTGGGGGCTGTGCTTTGGCAAAGTGGGTGGGGTTATATCCTTCCTGTTTGGCCCTGTCTGGGGGTGTCATCGGATGGGGCCAGAGTGTCTCCTGACGCCTCCTGTCTCAGCCTCCAGTATTTATGCTGCAGTAGTTTGTGTCGGGGGGCTAGGGTCAGTTTGTTATATCTGGAGTACTTCTCCTGTCCAATCCGGTCTCCTGTGTGCATTTTAGTATGCTCTCTCTAATTCTCTCTTTCTCTCTTTCTTTCTCTCTCTCGGAGGACCTGAGCCCTAGGACCATGCCTCAAGACTACCTGGCATGATGACTCCTTGCTGTCCACCTGGCCGTGCTGCTGCTCCAGTTTCAACTGTTCTGCCTGTGATTATTATTATTTGACCATTTTTCCTAACCACCGTGCTTCTACACCTGCATTGCTTGCTGTTTGGGGTTTTAGGCTGGGTTTCTGTACAGCACTTTGAGATATCAGCTGATGTACGAAGGGCTATATAAATAAATTTGATTTGATTTGATTTATTTCCGGTAATGAACATACTATTCTCCGTCTTAAATTTTATCGTTTATTTACATATTAGAGTACCTAAGGTTTGATTATAAACGTTGTTTGACTTGTTTTGATAAGTTAATTGGTAATGTTTGGAATTCATTTTGTATACATTTTGAAGGAGGGAAACCAGTGGATTATTGACTGAAGCACGGCAGTTAAACTGAATTTTTATGGATATAAAGAAGGATGTTATCGAACAAAAGGACCATTTGTGATGTAACTGGGACCTTTTTGAGTGCCAACAGAAGAAGATATTCAAAGGTAAGGTATTTATTATATTGTTATTTCTGACTTTCGTGGCGCACCTGCCTGGTTGAAATATGTTTTTCATGCTTATGTATGCGGGGCGCTGTCCTCAGATAATCGCATGGTGTGCTTTCGATGTAAAGCCTTTTAAAAATCTGACACAGCGGCTGGATTAACAGGAAGTTAAGCTTTATTTTGATGTATAACACTTGTATTTTCATGAATGTTAAATATTTATATTTCTGTAATTTGAATTTCGCGCTCTGCAATTTCACCGGATGTTGTCGAGGTGGGTCGCTAGCGGAACGCCTGCGCTAGAAAGGTTAAACAAATAAAAATACATGTTATAGTCTTCAAATTAGCCACCCTTTGCCTTGATGACATCTTAACACACTCTTGGCATTTTCTCAACCAGCTTCACCTGGAATGCTTTTCCAATAGTCTTGGAGTTCCAACATATGCTGAACACTTGTTGGATGCTTTTCCTTCACACTGCGGTCCAACTCATCCCAAACCATCTATATTGGGTAGAGGCCAATGTGCTTTCATCAATTGAAAACCCTTAATCTATTTTATGAGAATTTCTAAGATTTCTTGTTTGCATAAAATAGACGCAGACCAGTCTTTCAATAATAGGTAATAGAATTTATTCTCTGAGCGCGCTCCCACTTAATCACGAGCAGCAGTTTATATACAGATCATGACCTCATTTCATTGCTTTAACTTCTTCGATATAGGGGGCGCTCTTTTAATTTTTGGATGAAAAACGTTCCTGTTTTAAACAAGATATTTTGTCACGAAAAGATGCTTGACTATGCATATAATTGACAGCTTTGGAAAGAAAACACTCTGACGTTTCCAAAACTGCAAAGTTATTGTCTGTGAGTGCCACAGAACTGATGTTACAGGCGAAACCCAGATAAAGAATCAATCAGGAAGTGCCGCACTTTTTGAAACCGCCTCATTTCAATGACTCCTTATATGGCTGTGGAGGAGCTAGGAGTCAGCTTACGTTTTCCCCAAGGTGTCTGCAGCATTGTGACGTGTTTGTAGGCATATCATTGGAAGATTAACCATTAGAGACTACATCTACCAGGTGGTCGCTTGGTGTCCTCCGTCGCAATTATTGCGTAATCTCCAGCTGCAGTATTTTTCTGTTTGCCTTGGATGAGAAACTGACTGCCAGGAATGAGTTTTTATCGAATAGAATTGTGAAAAACACATTGAGGAGTGATTCTAAACAACGTTTGCCATGTTTCTGTCGATATTATGGAGCTAATTTGGAAAAAAGTTTGGCGTTGTGTTGACTGCATTTTCGTTTTTTTTTCTTAGCCAAACGTGATGAACAAAACGGAGCTATTTCTCTTACACAAATAATCTTTTTGGAAAAAATGAACATTTGCTATCTAACTGAGAGTCTCGTCATTGAAAACATCCGAAGTTCTTCAAAGGTAAATTATTTTATTTGAATGCTTTTCTTGTTTTTGTGAAAATGTTGCCTGCTGAATGCTAGGCTTAATGCTATGCTAGGCTATCAATACTCTTACACAAATGCTTGTGTAGCTTTGGTTAAAGCATATTTTGAAAATCTGAGATGACAGTGTTGTTAACAAAAGGCTAAGCTTGTGTTTCAATATATTTATTTCATTTCATTTGCGATTTTCATGAATAGGAAACGTTGCATTATGTTAATGAGCTTGAGGCTATGATTACGCTCCCGGATACGGGATTGCTCGACGCTAGAGGTTAACAGAATCCCCTCCTCTCGACCAGGACAAAGTGAGGTGAAAAGTTAATTCTAACTTACTAACACACTCCCAGATAACTTTTGACCCCTCAACATTACCGATCACCACTGAACTGACAGTTCTGATTAACAGAAAACCTAGGAATGCCCTCACTGCCTTATCTAAAAACCCCAGAGCTAAGTTTCTGTAGGGTCAACCATAGGCTAACAACCTTATTTGTTTACACAGTCCCCAACCCATTCATTTCTTCCTAGTTGGAACAGTGTTCATTAACCTTTATTACTCCTTGTCCGTGTCTCACAATCCCACCTTATGAACTCATATAGTTAATCAGATATAACAAAACAGAGTATAAGTTTACTTAGTTACAGTTCCATTTAAAACGATTTGTTCAGTCATTTTAATCATAATTTTACCAACAGTGACTGTGGAGGCCAGGTCATCTGATGCATCTCCATCATAGAACTTGAGAACTGAACAATGTCCATATTTTGGAGAAGGTGTACACGGTCGGGGGAGAATCCATCTACGACCGGTACATTTCGTTTAATGTTTGTGAAACTCATGAGAGACAATAAAGCCACATTACCAGAACTCTATTTATACAAGAGTCTCCGTTGTGGGGCTTGCATCTAATTGTTGTATACAATTAATGAGTAAAGATGAAACTATTTGTGAAATTATGTAATGCGATTTTAAACTGTTTAATGAAGGAAACTCCAATTCCCTTTGGAGTTTAACTAAGTCATAGGCCCGCCCCATGAGCACAGACATTCATCTGGCATCATGGGACACCCCTTTCCTAGGTTCTGGATATAACCCCCACCTTGGGAATTTCCCAGTAGACCAGTACCTCAATCACAAAGGGAGCTAAGGTTTGAGTAGAGACCATGGATTCCTCGTTGCTGAATTCTTAAACATACCACGTGGTTAAACTCTGAGACTATCGATACTGACAGAATAAGAGCAAATCTTTGATACCAATTACTAGTCTGCAGCTAGGAATTCTGTACCATTGAACGCGAAGACCGACAACCGCCGAAACATCTATTCTATAAGAACATTTTGGAATGTTACTCTATCCATTCTAACCAAAGACTCCAGGGACACAGAGAGATGGGGAGATGAACTTCCAACAGAAAGAAGGACGATTACAACAGAGATCATGACGACACACTGAGCGTAAATATATATATTTATTGCAATTATTCCCGAATGAGTGAGCGTTCATGTGCAAAGGATTAGCATTTCAATTGTTATAATTATCAACCTTGTAGTGTCTTTTGTCTTTCGCACCCTTCTCAGTCCCTTTGTCTACCAAGCCGCCATACCGGTTTAGCCCACTAGGGCACATCCCCTATCATTTCCTTGTAACCATATCTACTTTGTTTGTTTGTGCATTTATGTGATTATTTAGTTAGTTAAAGGCTAGGGGGCACTATTTTCATTTTTGGAAAAATAACGTTCCCAAAGTAAACGGGCTATTTCTCAGAACCAGATGCTTGAATATGCATATAATTGACAGCTTAGGATAGAAAACACTCAAAAGTTTCCAAAACTGTAAAAATATTGTCTGTGAGTATAACATAACTGATATTGCAGGCGAAAGCCTGAGAAAAATCCAATCAGAAAGTGACTCTTATTTTGAAACCTCTACGTTCCTATTCATCCCTATTGACCATGGAAAGGGATATCAACTAGATTCCTTTTTCTATGGCTCCCCTAACGTGTAATGTCTAACAGCCACTAGACATAGTTTCAGGCTTTTATTTTGAAAAATTAGCGTGAACAACAACATTGCGTCAGGGGTCAGGTGGTGGCTCTCAGAGTGATTTGTGCGTAATAGACAAAGGCGGCCATTGTTCCTCTCGCTCCTACTGAAAAGCCAATTGTCCCGGTTGATACAGTGGGGCAAAAAAGTATTTAGTCAGCCACCAATTGTGCAAGTTCTCCCACTTAAAAAGATGAGAGAGGCCTGTAAAAAAAAATCCAGAAAATCACATTGTAGGATTTTTTATTAATTTATTTGCAAATTATGGTGGAAAATAAGTATTTGGCCTTTGTTGGCAATGACAGAGGTCAAACGTTTTCTGTAAGTCTTCACAAGGTTTTCACACACTGTTGCTGGTATTTTGGCCCATTCCTCCATGCAGATCTCCTCTAGAGAGCAGTGATGTTTTGGGGCTGTTGCTGGGCAACACGGACTTTCAACTCCCTCCAAAGATTTTCTATGGGGTTGAGATCTGGAGACTGGCTTGGCCACTCCAGGACCTTGAAATGCTTCTTACGAAACCACTCCTTTGTTGCCCGGGCGGTGTGTTTGGGATCATTGTCATGCTGAAAGACCCAGCCATTTAATGCCCTTGCTGATGGAAGGAGGTTTTCACTCAACATCTCACGATACATGGCCCCATTCATTCTTTCCTTTACACGGATCAGTCATCCTGGTCCCTTATAAAATAGTAAAAATACAGAAAAACCCTGGAGTGGGTAGGTGTCCAAACTTTTGACTGGTACTGCATATATTTATACTAATGCATCTCATTCAGCCTCACTCAGTGCTCTGTTGCAGAGGGGCTAGCCAAGGGATACCTCTCCTTGATCTCCTCTGGTTGTGCGCAATTGTTTGCACGTGATTGCTGTGTGCTCAAAGGTTCTGCTCAATCTTTTGGATGGGTAAGTGAATACATTGGGACAGCACACAACAGCAGGGCATACTGGTATGGTCAGGCAGCTTCAGCCCCTTTTATCAATAATGTCTATCTGCGGACTACAGTAACTACAAGCAACATCCCACACAAAACATACATTGGTACGTCATTATCCGACTTGCCCTCTCATTGACAACTGTGTATTGATCAGAGGCCAGGTTGCTTGTTGCATCTTTAGCATCTTTAGCATCTGTAGCAGCTAAAGTAGCGTTTAGGATCATTAACATAGCGGTTAGGATTATGAACATCGTAGAACTAGCGTAGAGGTTGGGATAATTAACATAATTATCCTACCATGGTTAAGATAAGGATAGTGGTTAGGATTATGAACATCGTAGAACTAGCGTAGAGGTTGGGATAATTAACATAATTATCCTACTATGGGTAAGATAAGGATAGTGGTTAGGGGAAGGATTAGCTAACATACTAAATAGTTGCAAAAGGCTTGTGGTTAGCTAAAGTTGCTAATTAGCTAAATGTTATGTTTGTCCCAGGTGCGATTCGAACACAACCTTTTGGGTATTCCTTAAAACCCTCAGGTGGCTCTACTTGGTGTGTGTTGTGTGTAAATTGTCCCTGCACGAAAATCCCATCACACGGCCAGTGTGTGATCCGCAGATAGACCTTTCTCCCCTTGGGTGCTGCCATAGAGATATGAGATATGCCTAGTCCAAGAACACTCAATGTCATTTGCCACAGATTAATCAATGTCTTATCTCCAGTAGCTTTGATTGGACTAATGTGTCAACTTCATAGTTGTTTGTCTTCTAGCTAGCTGAAATGTCATGAATCACGTCAACTTCCTCTTCACAAATTATTTTCAAACTTTGCGTTATGAAGGAAATGTAGCGATAAAATGTCTGTGCTCATCAGCAGATGAACATTCAAATAAGACCTCTGTTAAAAGAAAGAAAGCTGGAAAGAATACTCAACCAATGGTTTGGATGGAAGCAGTGGCTAACAGCCGTTTTAACTAGCTATGTGTCTTGTTTTTAATGCTTGATGGGTGAATCCAATCACTTTTTGACCAATTGGTCAGAAAATGACTTTTTGGAGGTGAATGCCAAAACACTCAGAAGATACCTCACCATACCATGAGACATCCATGTCTTCATCACTGGAAAAGATACAGTTGAGTTTGATATCATTTAAAAGCTTACAAACAGGGTGGTCAAACAATTGTATAATTTATTTAAAAAAATATTAAATTAGGCCATTTAACCTTTAACATCAATTATCTAAAAACACTTAAACTCACTTTTTTAAATATATATTTGCATATGTTGTATCTTAGACCCTAGGTTTTTATGTGGTGCCTACCAACATGCTCTTGAATACAGGGTGGATGTCATTTCAATCATAGAAATATAATTTTTAGAATGGACCTATCCCTTCAGACCACTGCAATTTTAGCTGGTACACCATTGAAATTGAAATGGAAATGTAAACTTATAATTACTACCACAAAGATGGTGGACGGTCCAGCCACCGTTGAATGTCGACTTAAATGGTCATGTCTATTCCATTATCTATATTTATATGACTTCAATAGATCTTCTATTAAAGACTGACAGTAAAAATGTAAACAGATATTCCTATTCAAGTCAACATTCTCTGATCCAATCATCTTTGTGGTACCATTTGAAAGTTGAAATTTCTATTTGATTCCCATTTTAGTACATTTATCTGCCATAAGACAACCACCCTGTATTCAAGAGCATGTTGTTTCAACCGATGGCGGGCAAAACACAAAAACCTCAGATCATGTAAAATAAGGTCTAAGCTACGACATATGCAAATATGAAAAAGAGTTTTAAAAAAGTACCATTTATATTTATTTGTTTTAATAACGTTTTTCAATCAATTCTAAAATAGTTTGAAACCTTGTTTATAAGCTTAAAACGATATCCACTTTTTGTCTTTTCCAGTGATGAAGACATGGATGTGTCATGGTATGGCGGAGTATATACAATAAGTAAACTTTGAGCACCTTTATCTCTTGAATGTTTTGGCATTCATCTCCAAAAATACTTTCTGAGCACTTTTTACATGGGTACACCCATCTAGTACCAGGTCGGACCCCCACTACCTCCAGAACAGCGACTCTACAAGGTGGAGAAAACGTTTCACAGGGATGTCGGTCAATGCTGACGCAGTCGCATCACAAAGTTGCTGCAGATTGGATGGCGGGAGATTCATGCTGTGAACAGCCCGTTCCATCTCTTCCCAAAGATGCTCTATTGGGTTTGGTCAGCAAAAATGTTCAGATACTCTGTGGTGTTCAATCATTTGTCAATTGGTATCAAGGGACCTAACATGTGCCAGGAAAACATTCCCCACACCATTACACCACCGCCACCAGCCTGTACCGTTGACACCAGACACATGCTTACACCAAATTCTGACTCTGCTGTCAGCATGATGTAACAGTAACCGACATTCGTCAGACCATGTTTTTCCACTCCTGAATTGTCCAGTGTTGGTTATTGCGTTCCCAATGGAGCTTCCTCTTGTTTTTAGCTGATAGGAGTGGAACCCTGTGTGGTCGTCTGCTGCAATAGCTCATCTGTGACAAGGATCAACAAGGTGTGCGTTCCGAGATGTTGTTCTACACACAACTGTATTATTTATCTGTTTGCTGTCTGTTAGCTTGCGCAATTCTTGCCATTCTCCTTCACCCTCCCTCATCAATGAGCTGTTTTCACCCACAGGATTGTGGCTGACTGGATGTTTTTTGTCGCACCATTCTCTGTAAAACCTAGACACTGTCGTGCGTGAAAGGAGACACTGAATCCTGCGTGCCTTCCTCCAACGATCATACCACCTTCAAAGTCACTTAGGTCACACCTTTTGCCCATTCTAATGTTCAAACAATAAATGAATGTCTCAATGCCTGTCTGCCAGATTTATATAGCAATTGCCGTGACTCACTGTATAAGTGCGATCCATTTTCATGAACAGGGTGTACCTAATAAACTGGCTGGTGAGTATATGTATGGAAGGTTTCATTCAAATCAAAGGGGGTGCTGTCAAAAAGTGATGGAATCTAAATGGATTTTCCCTGATAGACTGTTTTCATTTCCCATGGAACTTTAAACAATGCAATGGTTGAAGCAGAGCAGAAGCTTTATAAACTTTATTCTTAGCTGGAACATGACATTTTGAATTAAAATTAACTTTACTCTATGAAGTATGTTCGACTACTGTGGTCTTCCTTTGCAATTAAATCTAAAGGGATATTGGAATCAGCCTACGCACCGATCAAACAAAATATAATAATGTTTGTGTGTGTGTGTCACGCAAGCTCATTTCTGGGATTGGTTATTATGATGGTGCATTTAATGGGTTTCGATGCATATTAGCTTTTTTGATTGAGTTTGTCCCACCAATATTTTCATGTTAAAATCTCAGACCCGGCTCACAGCACACAGCTGGTGAGGTGAAGGGTTGAGGGTGAACCCCAGTAAAGGTGTGAGGTCCAGATCATCCTCTGTTACTCCAGGAGGAGGAGAGAAACGAAAGCGCTGCAGGAGGGAGGTGAAGAAGAGGAAGAGCTCCATCCTGGCCAGACCCTCCCCCAGACACACCCTACGACCTGCGAGAGAGACCAAAGATACAGAAAATAGCATGAAGTCTGTCCAAAAGGCTACCAGAATTGTTCTACTTCTTGCAATGAAATTGTGTTTTATAATAAAGTTAATCTACCTGCAGAGAAGGGCATGAAGGCGTCCCTCTTGACAAATCCTCCCTGCTCATCCAGAAAGTGTGAGGGGTTAAAGGTGTTGGGGCTCTCCCATTCACTATCATCCTGTAGGACCGACGTCAGTAGAGGAATCACAGATGTCCCCTGCAGTGAGAGTGAAGCATATGACCCCTTATTTTCAGAGTAAAAGTGATGAAACTTTGTTTAATAAATGTGCACACTCAAAGGGAGTGGATTGCAACTTCAGGCAGAAATATACACTTATGGCATGCCCATACTACAATATTTCACAATCATGTGTTGTGATCTGGATGCCGTCTTTTTGCATACCCCAAATGTGGAATCCTTACCGATATCATGGACAGAAATGGTTTGAGAACATTCCAAGATTTGAAAGATACATACAACTCCTTTTTTCTATATTTACTACTAAAGTCAGCTATGCTGGTCTACAGAGTACCTTGGGAAACCCAACTACCAAACCTTCCAGTGATAGATTTATAAATACACTATCTGGGCTCCCAAAAGGACTGATCTCTATAATATATAAACAACTTTTGGAAAGCTCATATTCTGAGCTAGCCATTTAAACATTATGGTCCACAGATTTAATTCAATCTGAACAATCCTTTAACTGGAACAGAATATAGATGTCACGTATACTCCCTCTCCAGCGCACTAGGTCACCAGGCTGCTCATTATTATACACACAAACCTGTCACCATCATTACGCGCACCAGCACCTCAGACTCACCTGGACACCATCACCTGCCTGATTACCTTTCATATATTACTCCCTTTGGTTCCTTCCCAGGCGTGGTTTCTGTTTCATGTCTGTGTATTGTTTGTTCTTGTTTTGTATTATGTTTAGTTTATTGATTAACTCCCTGAACTTGCTTCACGACTCCCAGCTCACATGTTACAATAGAAAAATATGACCTTGGCATCCTGTAATCACAACCATCAATTTATACAGGCGGGGTGGGAGGCATGGTTTCCAGGTGGGGAAGGAGGATGCGGGGGTTGGATAGGGACTGAAGGGGGGAATGGATTGGGCTTCTCTTTATATGCATTTCTTTTATTGTTTTTTGAACCTGTAACTTCCCTTCAGGAAAAAAGACAATTTGAAGTTGGTCACAAAATAAACACAGAGATTTGGATATCCAGGTATCTGACCTTTTTGATGAAATATCCCTGGAAGGTGACATCTCGGCTGGTGGTGTGAGGGACGGACATTGGTACAATGTTGGCCAGTCTCTGGGTCTCATGGATCACTGCATCAGTGTAGGGAAGGTTCTTCCTGTCCTCTACCAAGGTTTGACGACTTCCTATGACCCTGCTGATCTCCTCCTGGACCTGATCTGAGACAGAAATGAGGGAGGGTTGGAGTTAATACAGTGAAATTTACACTGAGTAGACAAAACATTAAGAACACCTGCTCTTCTTTCCATGACAGACTGACCAGGTGAAAGCTATGATATCTTACTGTCTCTTGTTAAATCCACTTCAATCAGTGTAAATGAAGGGGAGGAGACAGGTTAACAATGGAGTTTTAAGCCTTGAGACAATTGAGACATTATTTAACTAAGCAAGTCAGTTAAGAACAAATTCTTATTTACAATGACGGCCTACCAAAAGGCCTCCTGAAGGGACGGGGGCTGGGATAAAAATAAATATAAATATAGGACAACACACATCACGAAGAGAGAACACAACACTACATAAAGAGAGACCTACCACAGCATGGTACTAACATTATTGGGCACAGACAACAGCACAAAGGGGAAGGTAGAGAACAATACATCATGCAAATCAGCCACTGTCAGTAAGACTGTCCATGATTGAGTCTTTGAATGAAGAGATTGAGATAAAACTGTCCAGTTTGAGTGTTTGTTGCAGCTCGTTCCTGTCACGTTCTGACATTAGTTCCATTGTTTTGTCTTTGTTTTAGTATGGTCAGGGCATGAGTTGGGGTGGGCAG
This sequence comes from Oncorhynchus mykiss, assembly GCF_057628025.1. Taxonomy (NCBI): domain Eukaryota; kingdom Metazoa; phylum Chordata; class Actinopteri; order Salmoniformes; family Salmonidae; genus Oncorhynchus; species Oncorhynchus mykiss. The sequence goes on along the minus strand of NC_143034.1, from coordinate 68,282,897 downwards.
TCTATGTTATTTTTTCTATAATTTGGGATTTCTGTGTTTGGCCTCGTATGGTTCTCAATCAGAGGCAGCTGTCAATCGTTGTCCTTGACTTAGGTAGCCTGGTTTCACCAACCTGAGTTGTAGGTGATTGTTTTCTGTTGAGTGTTTGTATCTGCCCCAGACAGAACTGTTTCGTTCGTTCACTTTGTTGTTTTTGTTCAGTGTTCTATTTCTTTATTAAATATATGGACACTTACCACGCTGCGCATTGGTCCGATCCTTGCTACTCCTCTTCAGGTGACGAAGACGCGAACCGTTACAGTTCCAGTCGCTAGCTGCAGCGAACTGAAAAGACAAGCGACCCAGGGATGTGTGCGCTTTGGGGACCTTTAACAGAATGTGACTGGCAGAATGGGTGTTGTATGTGGAGGATGAGGGCTGCAGTAGATATCTAAGATAGGGGGGAGTGAGGGTTTTATAAATAAGCGTCAACCAGTGGGTCTTGCGACATGGATTGTGTATGCGTTCCATTCAGAGGTTGAATGGGCAAGACAACAGATTTAAGTGCCTTTGAATGGGGTATGGTGAAGGTGCCAAGCGCATCGGTTTGTATCAAGAACTGCAACGCCGCTGGGTTTTTCACACTCAACAGTTTCCAGTGTGTATCAAGAATGGTCCAGCACCCAAAGGACATCCAGCCAACTTGACAACTGTGGAAAGCATTGGATTCAACATGGGCCAGCATCTCTATGGAATGCTTTCGACACCTTCTAGAGTCCATGCTCCAACGAATTGAGGCTGTTCTGAGGAAGATGTTCCTAATGTTTTGTACACTCAGTGTATAAACCTGAGTTAACGTTTAACCTTCATTAACCAAGCCATCCTGGTCTAGTTTCATAATATATTCTTCAATTTGGCCCTTTGCCAATGTTTATAACTTGTAACACCATGAGTGCTTTACTGTTTCATGTCTGTGTGTCACAGGTGGCACCTTAATTCGTGAGGACGGGCTCATAGTAATGGCTGGCACGGAATCGAACACATGGTTTCCATATTTTTGATACCACTCCATTCCAGGCATTATTATGAGCCGTCCTCCCCTTAGCAGCCTCCTGTGGTGTGTGTGTGCGTACATGTGTTTGTGTTTATATCTATTCTTACCCTGTATATGGGGGTACTTGGTCATTAGCAGCAGACCCCAGCGCAGGGTTGTCCCGGTGGTGTCGGTACCAGCAGAAAACAGGTTACCAACACTAAATACCAGGTTGTCGTCATGGTAGAAAGAATCCATATTGCCAGATTCCTAACAGAAACAGACCCTCAGATGACATGAGTTATGTACAGTCAGTCTTTCCTCAACTCTTAGCCAAGAGAAACTGGCATGCATAGTATTGATATTAGCCCTCTGATTACAATGAAGAGATAAATGTGTCACGCTGTTCTGGGCAGATTAAGTTGCCCCTTCTTTTGACTGGACAATAATTAAGATAAGATCAAACTAGCTTGCTTTGTGGAGAGTGGTGCTTCTACACCTGCATTGTTTGCTGTTTGGGGATTTAGGCTGGGTTTCTTTACAGAACTTTATGACATCAGCTGATGTAAGAAGAGCTTTATAAATACATTTGATTGATTAAAAAAAGCAGAGCATCTATTTATCACGAAAAGTCCTCTCCTCATCTTTACAATCATTGAATCAATATGTTCTGACCATGAGAGTTTACAATCTAAAATAACACCAAGTAACAGCCACACCATTGTATCAATACCTTGCTTCCTTTTGGAGATGTTCAGGACCAGTTTATTACTGGCCATCCATTCTCAAACTGACTGCAACTCTTTGTTTAGTGTTGCTGTGATTGCTGACGGGTTGAATCATCAGCATACATGGCCACACAGGCTCTGTTTAATGCCAGTGGCAGGTCATTGGTAAAAATAGAAAAGTGTAATGTGCCAAGAGAGCTGCCATGCAGTACACCACACTTTACATGTTTAACATTAGAGAAGCTTCCATTAAAGAAACCACCCTTGGGTTCTATTAGATAGATTGCCATATTGTGGATTCAGAGCTGAGGTTGAAAAGCCATGACACATAGGATTATTCAACACGTTATGGTCAATAATATTAAAGGCTGCATTGAAATCTTTTTATTATACATTTCTTTAAACCAATCATCAGTCATCTGTGCCAGTGCATGTTCAGTGTCCTTCTTTATAAGCATTCTGAAAGTCTTAATTTGTTTACAGAGAAATAGCATTGTATTTGGTCAAACACCATTTTTTCCAACAGTTTGCTAAGAGCTGCCAGTAAGCTGACAGGTTGGCTGTTAGAACCAGGCCTGAGGACAGACAAACACTTCTCTGGGGTCAGATTAAAGACATGACAGTTGTCATTGCCAGGAGGTTTGTCATTATTGATCGACAATAATTTCTTCACCTCACCTTCAGCCAGTCAAATGTGCAGCCAGACTTATTAGCCACTCCTTTTGCCCCATCTCTATCAACTATACAGTTATTAAATTCCTCATCAATCCATGGAGCCAGTTTCTTAAAGGTACATGTTTATCAATAACTAGAAGAAGCAATTTCATAAATGCATCAAGTGCAGCGTCTGGATGCTCCTTATTAATCATATGTGACCAACAAATATTTTTTAACATAATCCACATAAGAGTCACAGCAAAATGTGACTTCTTATTTTTTAGGTATTTTTCTTAAAACATCATTGTTGGTAAAGGGCTTGTAAATATGCATTTCACTGTTGTATTCGGCACATGTGACAAATACAAAAGATTTTCAAATCAAATGAAATTGTATGATCTCATACACTATTTTAGTCCCATCTTTTAGAAGCACATAAACTATTTAAAACAAAAAAAATTTAACTAAGCAAGTCAGTTAAGAACAAATTCTTATTTACCATGACGGAGTACCTCGGCCAAACCCTCACAATGCTGGCCCAATTGTGCGTCGCCCAATGGGACTCCAATCAAGGCCGGTTGTAAGCCAGCCTGGAATCAAACCAGGGTCTGTAGTGATGCCTCTAGCACTGAGATGCAGTGCCTTAGACCTCTGTGCCACTCAGGAGCCCCCATCAAGAATTTCACACACATTATCTGGATACTGACAGTTAGAACTCAGTGGCCTATAGGAGCTACACTAAAATAGGCTTTAGAGGAGGCAGGTGAACCTGCAACCACAACACTTTTATAACACAAGATCCTATCTAAGCATTACAGGGATATGGCTCTGAATATGTACAGCAACAACTCCCCCATATGCATTCCTGTGTCTGCTGTAGATGTTATTTCATTGTATTGCTAATGATGTATCGAATGAATTATCGACGCGAGTCTCATAAATGGCTAATATATTAATATATATCTGATGTTAGCAAATTCATTGTATTAACCTTATTTCTAAGGCTACATATATTAATATAGGCTATTTTTAGCCCTTTCCTGTGTAGCTTATCAGAGATAGAAATAATATGGAAAATAACAAAAAAGCAAACAAAACAGATAATCAACACATTCTTTTAAATCAGCTTGAGGAACTGTTTCAGTGTTTGAGTCTGAGTTTACATGTGATTCTACTGATACAGAGAACTAGTTAGATCCTCCCTCAGCTGGCATTCAGTCATATACGTCATTTAAATTAAATTATGTTGAATCAACATTGAATAGATGTTGAATTGACGTCTGTGCCCAATGGGATGTTAGTGTTGGACAACTGAAGTTAGTTGTGTTTTTCAGCAGTAAAGTGAACCACAAGGTGATGTAATAAGTCCTATAAACACGGCAGTTTGGTTCCTTGATACTGATTGTCCGAATGTCTTGGTAATTTAGACAATATACCACGAGTGTGGCGCAAAATTACTTGTTTACTGTTCTAAGAATGTTGGTAACAAGTTTATAACACCAGCAAGGCACCTCTGGGTTTTGTGGAATATGGCCAATATACAAGGACTGTATACAGGCACTGCACTTAGCTGTGGTAAATTGATCATATACCACACCCCCTCTGACCTTATTGATTAATTATATTCTGTATAGTCATACTGAGCAATATTAATGCAACACTTTGTTATGAATGAGTGAGATGCAGATTCTGCATGAAGTCTTCATACCTCCAGGGTTTGCTTTCGGACGAGGAACGAGTCCACAAAGCCTCTACACATGTGAGGGTTCAGAGTCTCCTTCAGGCCCCTCACCAGCTCTGTCACCTCCATCTTCATATCAGCAATATTCTTTTTCAGACGTGTCAGGTTGTTTATCCACGGACCCAACCAGGGAAACATGTTGTACATCTACAGAGAGATTCAGGTAGAATACGCATAAAACATTTGATATTAATTATTACATAACACACCACAACTATGATTAGATTATTAAATACACATATGCATAAATATGTAATTATTAGTTGTGAGCACCAATAGTGATATTCAATATTATTTGATATCGATATGAGCAAGGCATATTGTAATGTCAGTTTATTATTTTTACTATTCTGTAAAAAGAACACATTACTTTTCCTGCAAACACAAAACCCTCAAACAGAACTCATAGGCTCTCAATATAGCATATTTAATTAGTTGCCTGTTGATGGTCCTATAATATAGGCCTCCCTAACTAACCAATATGAATACAATATTATAACACCAGAATATTCACGCCTGGCCCAAAGGACAATCTGCTAACAGTTGTCTGAACTTCAAAGAGCCATGGAGGTGAACAGATAAGTGAACATACACAGTTGCAATATATTTTATGCAAACTGATACGATATGGAATCACAATTTTTTTTATATAATGTTGTATATCGGTGCCCATCACTAGTGATTATTTAACCATATTATATATAATAATTGCAATGATATAATTAATAAAATATTTTAGCCATTTAGCAGACGCTCTTATCCAGAGCGATTCACAGTTAGTGCATTCATCTTAAGTGTCACGACTTCCGCCGAAGTTGGTGCCTCTCCTTGTTCGGACGGTGTTCGGCGGTCGTTGTCCCCGGCTTTCTTGCTGCCACGTTTGGAGCTCTACCTGGCGATCGTCCACCCGGCTCCCTCGGGACACCAGAGCGTGTTTATACTGTAGAGGTATAAATCAGATCACAGTGAAGTATAGTTACCCGCTGCCTCTCATAGCCAGTGTGACAGAGTCTTTGCATGTGGCACGCTTCTTCACCAAATTGGATCTCAGGAGCGCTTACAACCTGGTGCGTATCTGGGAGGTAGTCTGCTTGGACTCAAGGCGTCGGGCGAGGGGCCTTCAGTACCTCATGGAGTGGGAAGGGTACGGTCCGGAGGAGAGATGCTTGGTGCCGGTGGAGGACATCCTGGACCCTTCCTTACTGCAGGAATGTCACCATCTCCACCCGGACCTCCCTGCACCTCGCCCTCCGGGTCGTCTAAGAGGCTGGTGTTGGTGCGCTGCTGGAGCCGCGCGTCAAGGGGGGGTACTGTCACAACTTCCGTCGAAGTTGGTGCCTCTCATTGTTCGGGCAGTGATCCGCTAACTGCCACCGATCTATGTTTCTTTTTCCATTTGTTTTGTCTTGATTGTACACACCTGGTTCCCATTATGTTAACATTTATTCCCTATTTAACCCGCTGCTTCCCACATGGTTTGGTGAGTGTTTGTTCTTTGTTTAGTGTTCAAGACTTCTGTGAGCTGATGTGTTTTCCCTACGTTGAAATGTTTCTTTTCGAGCAAAGTATGTCTTTTACTCAGTTCTGTGTCCTGCACCTGACTCCGTCCTAACCGCTGCACATTGACACATGACACATTAGATAGCTTGGTGGGACAATCAGATGTCACAGGCATAGGGTGTGGTGGGGGGGGGGGGGGGGGGGGGTTTATTTAAGATACTTTTTGAGGAGGTAAAGTTTCAGGTGCTTTCGGAAGATGGGCAGGGTCTCTGTTGTCCTAGCTTCAGGGGAAGCTGGATCCACCATTGGTGTTCCAGGACAAAGAGCTTGGACTGGGCTATGAGGATTTTATTTTATATGTTATACATCATGAATATTGTATATAATGATTTATAAGCAGCATAGTAATGGGTTATAAACGATACAATAATGGTTTATAATAAGTTTACTGGCACATCAAGTAAAGTTTAAATGAGTATGTACATATTAATTGGCAAGAATTCATAACAGGCGTCTGTTTCCTAATTTTATTGATTGCACTGAGACAAACAGATTTCAGATTATTTAGAAAAAAACAGTAAAAACAAAATGGTCTGAATAAGCAGACTACCTGAATTGATGCAGAACCTGTAAGGTGAATACTCTCCTTGGCCCTGTCCGCCATGCCTGTGAATAGTGGGTCAGTGTATTCAAACCTGCTGCCATAGACAATGGCTGAGATTATGTTGGAGACGGCATAAAGCACAGACTGGGTGGTGTCAAATGCCTTACCTGTAATAGACAAAACATCTAATTAATTACAAAATAAGCTTTCCAGAACCCACACAATCACTTAGCTATTTACTAATAATGTAGTTATAGCCTGATTTTAGCCTAGGCAACCCTGAAAATACATCATACTACTTCTACTACTAGTGAAAAGATACTGATTCTCTTACCCTCATGTTTTTCAAACACTTCAATCAGGTAGGGGATTTCCTCTAAGATTTTCTCCTCACTCCCTTTCTTGCCCATCCCAAAGTCTCTAAGATTTGTCAGGGCAAAGCGCCTCATCTCTTTCCATGAGTCTCCATTGGCAAACAGAATCCCTGTAGAGAATGTAGTTTGTTTCCATGACAATTTAAAGTAATAATTATCAATAAATGACTATAATATGCCATTTCATAATGAGCATGTATCATATATACATATATGTATGTATGTATGTATGTATACATATGTATGTATGTATGTATACATATGTGTATGTATGTATGTGTAAATATATATATATATATATATATATATATATATATATATATATATATATATATATATATATATATATATGTATATATGTATATATATATATATATATGTATATATGTATATATGTATATATATATATGTATATATGTATAATATATATGTATATATGTATTTATAAATATAATCTGCCAAATTATCTCTGCATCTTTTCTGGTCAGGATAATCTCTGTCTATTTAAGACATTTTAGACATTTATATTATTTGCAGAAGATTAGAGTTAGAACATTTGATGAATTGTAGTCTGATCTAGTCTGATCTCTGCATTCAGCATTCTAGTCTGATCTCTGCATTCACCATTCTAGTCTGATCTCTGCATTCACCATTCTAGTCTGATCTCTGCATTCACCATTCTAGTCTGATCTCTGCATTCACCATTCTAGTCTGATCTCTGCATTCACCATTCTAGTCTGATCTCTGCATTCACCATTCTAGCCTGATCTCTGAATTCACCATTCTAGTCTGATCTCTGCATTCACCATTCTAGTCTGATCTCTGCATTCACCATTCTAGTCTGATCTCTGCATTCACCCTTCTAGTCTGATCTTTACATTCACCATTCTAGTCTCAAATGTCAGAAAGGAGTGGTATTATTTCAAATGAACTTGTCAGCTATTGGATCACTTTCAACCAATCAGAGGACAGCTTAATTCAAGCACAGTATTTGGCAACATTGGTTGTTGTCCTAAACCCAACCATTGTTTCTGAGAGGGCACTGATTGGACCAGCCATGTTCTGGCTTATTCCAAATGCCAATCTATTGGATAAAGGGCAGGCTGATATACATGCAATAAAACAGAATGGTGAATGCAGCAATCAGACTTGCTCCACCAGGCTAGAATAAGACTTTCAACAGATTGTAATGCATTTAATTTCCAACTCCTCTCAAAGTGTCTGAAATTGATTGTGTAGCTCAATAAAGTTTATTTAAAGTAACTGTTAGGTGAAAATCTCACTTTTAAAAGTTCATAATTTGTTAACTCATACCCACAATGTTGTTGACTCATCCTATGCTCATATTTGTGGCCAACACATAAATTGGAGAACAAACGCATGGATTTCTGTTTTAGCTTGTTCATAGACTGCTTACAGATTAAGGAAATCAATAAGACAGGTTGTAATTTGGGTGAACTATCCCTTTAAGAATGGGACATGGCCAGCAGAAGAGTAAAATATCATTACCATGTCCTTGGTTGAAATCATAGAACACAGGTGTGATGTCCCTGTCCCCAAAGTCCTCTGCCTGGTTGACCAGCGCCTGCTTGACCGTCTTGTAACCTGCCAGAACAACCACTTTCTTGGGTCCAAAGTGAACCGTGAAGATGGAACCATATTTCTTGGAGAGCTGGACAGATAAAGTTGACATAAAGTACACCATAGACTCAGTTATGTCTCGTAATATTATATGACCAAGCACATAACTGGACACCACATACAGCTTGTTTAACATGTATCAGTCAAGAAATAGAGTGAAGACAGTGGTTTACAGTTGATGTCAGACCTTGGTTCAAATACCAGTCAATGTAATTGAATTACTTACAAACAATTAGTATTTAGACAAAGTTTTTTATTGGAAATACATTTGTAAAGTATTGGTGTCAAGCTCCCGCTCCCAACATCACCGGTCTACTAACCACTGGTTCTGGCAACCCATCATTATGCACACCTGGCAACCCATCATTATGCACACCTGGCAACCCATCATAATGCACACATGGCAACCATCATTATGCACACCTGGCAACCCATCATTATGCACACCTGGCAACCCATCATTATGCACACCTGGCAACCATCTCTATGCACACCTGGCAACCATCTTTATGCACTCATCGCAACTCATCATTTTGCACACCTGGCAACCATCATTATGCACACCTGGCAACCATCTTTATGCACACCTGGCAACCCATCATTATGTACACCTGGCAACCCATCATTATGCACACTTGGCAACCATCATTACGCACACCTGGCAACCCATCATTATGTACACCTGGCAACCCATCATTATGTACACCTGGCAACCATCTTTATGCACACCTGGCAACCCATCATTATGTACACCTGGCAACCCATCATTATGCACACTTGGCAACCATCATTATGCACACCTTTGACTCATCAGTCACACCTGGACTTCATTACTCCCTTGATTACCTACCCTTTAAAAAGCACTCTTCTGTTATCCGTCATCAGATAGTATTGTTTATGTTTCCATGTCAGAAGTCTGGTCATGTCATTAACACTGGTCATTAACTGCACCTATGTTACAAGTGGCATGTATTTACAACTACTTGTTGTTTTTATTTGATGTAGTTTTTGGCTGTGTATTACAAAATACTCAAACACAAAAATATCAAATACTTAAGTACACCATGTACTTGAACCCAGGTCTGTTATAACAAGATCCCTGAAGGGATATTCCTAGGGTGCATCTCTGGCACCGAAGACGTGGATGTTGATTATGGCAGCCCCCCGCACCTCTCTGATTCAGAGGGGTTGTGTTAAATGCGGAAGACACATTTCAGTTGAATGAGTTCAGTTGTACAAATGACTAGGTATCCCCCTTTACTTTCAATATTCTAAAGTGACCTCATCTCTTTCCTTGCAACACATTGGTCACTGTCACAAAGTATTTTGTCCATAGCCTGGTTCCCAACAAAAAACAGATCTGGGACCAGGCTACTTGGGCAGGACATATCTATTGAAATACACTACAGAATAGAACACTAAACAACATTAACCAGCTAAAAGCATGTACAATGTGCCAGAGTTCATTCATCAGTTTGCTTATTGAACTTTCAAACCAGGTGAAATAGCAAAAAAACTACATACAGTAAGTGAGATAAAACAGATCAAATCTCACAGATCAAATCAACATCAACATGTTTTGTTCTGAAAGCAAAGGATGACTTCATCTTACCTCGCAGAGAGTGCAGTAGGGCTTCTTGAGGTCCAGCTGGAGCATGTTACCAAGCAGGGGCAGCGGCCTCGGTCCTGGAGGCTCCTTCCCCTGTTCCTCAGAGCTGGAACCAGAGGAGCGGAGGTAGAGGACCAGCAGAAACAGCACAGTACCCAGCAGTGTCACTGTGCTTGATGTCTGTAGAATATCTTCTATAAGAGACATCTTCAGACTGAGCTCATACACCTTATACTGGGCTAAAAATACAACACACCAATGCTCCGTTATGGAACAAGTGTGTGTGCTCAGAGAACTTCCACAACAACAGAACTCCAATGAATGTTATTTGTATAACCTCCCCACACCACCCTATTGGAGCAAGATGAGAAGAGGGATGTTACAACCTCAGAGGAGGAGCTAAACAATGCAACTCCAGCAGGTCTGTCAACATATAATTGTGAAACTCGCATGATCTCACCTGCAGGTCATTGACAAACTCTCCATATGATTTGTGTCTTGGTCTTTCCAAAAAAGGTAATATATCGAAAGGCATTTATACGCCCGGTGAAATGGAATTAGACTGATAGACCAGATTAACACATAAACTTTATTCCATCACCAAAGGGATGGTGAGGGTTACATAGATAGAATGAGGTTAAATCTAATCATATTTGGGATTTGATTGTGTTACTAAAGATCTTCAGAAATCCCCCTCTGTTGTCTATATACTTTGAAAACTCTATAAATATCATATAAAAAGATAATAAATGACTGATTGACATATATTTATATCTCCAATCATATATAATAACTTTTTAGACACTTGAAGGTGTTCCACATTTGATGTTTTATTTGTTTAGTGTGAGTCAATGATGATCAGGTAAATGGTCTGGTAAAACGATCTTCAGTTCAGACAGTGGGAGAAAGAACAGGTCAGGCTGGATCCCAATAATCCCTCTGCCACGAGGTTACAAAGGTCAGTTTACACATTCCAAAGACAGAATACATTTCCAATCTCTGTAAAAGTCTGAAAACCTCTTCTTGAACAGAGGGAAGCATAACTAACAGAAGTCACCTTAGCCCTGCATATACAGATACTTCATTAAAATACAACATTTAAAATATGCTTTTTCATCATAGTCCTATATTTGTATATCATGTGTAGTCTAAGCCAGAAGTTGACCCACGATTTAATTTGCTCCCCAAAAGGTTTTTGTCATTTATTTTTTAAGATTTTCAAGGATTTGAGTGGAGATCTGCTTCCCCAACCTCCCACTCTCGATGGGTTAGTATTTCTCATCTCTCCTTTAAATTGATCAAATGAGGTTCACAACCCATGGTGCTACTGACAAATCTACACAGGTAGATTTGTCATTTAATTTGTAATCAGATCCACATCTCTGGCTTTTGAATTACTATAGATTATTTAGGTTAGGAACCTAATGGTGTATGCACAAATCTATATAAATAAATGCTTTCTTTACACAGCTAATCAGAGAAGTATTTGAGAGATTGTGGTTGTGAAAAAAAAGACACATGGGTCTGTGCGTCCATGTGTTTGCCCTGCCCTACAGCCACATCACCTCTGACATCTGCCTTTAACAAAATGGATCACTGCTCGGCTAAGAGGGAAATATACGCTCCCAGCCCTCTGCTCTATTACAACATTTTCATAAATAAATTGTGACTGACACTCACATAAGATTTTTGTTGATGGACAAAGGAATTCAGCTCAAAATGACTTTTGTTTAGGAAATCTGTTTGCAAATACTCCCAAAAAAAGATATACAGGTTCATCCAGGTAACTGCGAAATAAAGGAAACACCAACATAAAGCGTCTTAATACAGTGTTGGGCCATGATGAGCTAAAACAGCTTCAATGCACCTTGGCATAGATTTCACAAGTGTCTGGAACTCTTTTCTTCCATGAGAAATTCCATCATTTGTTGTTTTATTTATGGCTGTGGAAAACAGTCCCAGGCGCCACTCCAGAATCTCCCATAAGTGTTCAATTGGGTTGAGATCTGGTGACTGAGACAGACATGGCATAGGGTTTACATGGTTTGATGAGCATAAAAACAATTTATTGATTGTGGATAGGGGCATTGTCTTCCTATAGGGGTATTTATATGATAGCCAAAATAATGGCCCGCCCAGCATTTTTTACATGACCCTAAGTATGATGAGATGTTAATTGCTTGATTAAGGAGGGTAGGAACCACACCTGTGTGAAAGCACCTGCTTTCAATATACTTTGTATCCCTCATGTACTTGTGTTTCCATTATTTTTGGCAGTTACATGTATGTGGTCTGTCAGAATGTAATCAAAGTATGAAATTAGTATGGTATTGTGAAATATGATATCTGTTTGAGCTTACTTGCTGTCAATGTACAAATGATAACAATTATGTTCCGGCCCAATGACTATCTGCTCAAGAAAAAATCTTCCTGCGGCTGAATGTAGTTGCCTACCCTCCTGGTCTAACCAGTGTGGAAATACACATTGGGCCCAAACTCTCTCCTCTGCAATATTGCCTCATAAATTGCCGCTGTATCATGGGCTTCCGATGTGCTGTCATCGTGGTTGGGTGATTACATCCAAACTCTGCAAACTCACAAAAGTGCACAACACACAAGAGTTGAAACAAAGGTTACTTTCTGTCAAAAAGGTGTGATTGTAAAGTCTGGTTCAACCTGACCCAGGGATCATTGACCGTTTTTAATCCTACGTAGCTCCCTGTTAACCAGCAAGTGAATAGCCAACTTGTCCCAAAAGAGCCGAGGGGGAAGTTGGAGAAGAAATGGCATGGAGGAGGTGTGTTACTTTTTGGAACAGCATTTTCGCTCACGGGTATGTGCTTACAGGAACAGTCATGTAATATATAGTGTAGGTTAACAACAAGGATAAACCGCTATCATATGCCTTGATCATACAGATATCAAAAGATAGAATTAACCCTTGCAATGGCTTCTGGGGTTGATCTCAAAGGCTCTCATATTTCTTATTGTCTGCTGATGGTTGATATTCAAACTGGTTAGGTAGGTTTAGACTCTCAGAGCATTCACACCTGAGTAAAGCCAGCGTGTCTATGTATGCGGGTGACTCAACACTATACACATCAGCTACTAAAATGAGTGAAATTACTGCAGCATTTAACCCATAAGAGTCTAAGCCCTGCCTAAACCGGGGGGTCTAAAGCCATAAGGAATTATATTAAGAATGTCATACCAAGGATCATTTAGCTTTTTGATTTAGAATTTTAAGACCCCTTTTTTAGTGGACTTTACTCCTATAAGCCCATAGAAATGCATTGAATAACAGATTCACAACATGGAACAACAGATAGTCCCCCCAAAAATCAAAAGGAAGTTTGTTCTGAAGTGTCTGTCCTATATCTGAGTGATACAAGAAAGATCAGGAAACATATATACTAATGGTCAAAAGTTTGGACACATCTACTCATTCAAGGATTTCTCTTTATTTTTTACAATTTTCTACTTTGTAAAATAATAGTGAAGACATTTAAACTATGAAATAACGCATATGGAACCATGTAGTAACCAAAAAAGTGTTAAACAAATCAAAATATATATTATATTTGAGATTCCTCAAAGTAGCCACCCTTTGCCTTGATGACAGCTTTGCACCTTCCTGGAATGCATTTCAAATAACAGGTGTGCCTTCTTAAAAGTACATTTGTGGAATTTCATTCCCTCTTAATGTGTATTCTACAATGCAGAAAATAGTCAAAATAAACAAAAACCCTTGAATGAGTAGGAATGAGTAGGTTCTAAAACGGGTAGAGTATATATATTTATATATATTTGTACAGGTATTTAACCCCTTATTTTTGGCACTAAACAATCTAAACCCTGTCTAAGCTGGGGGGGGGAGGGGGGGTTGTTTGATCTGTCCTATATCTGAGAGATATAATAAAGATCAGAACATTTAGTTGTATTTATTTGTACATATATACAGTGCCTTCAGAAAGTATTCATACCCTTGACTTATTCCACATTTTGTTGTGCCTGAATTCAACATTTATTAGATTTTTTTCTGATCCATCGACACACAATACCTCACAATGATTTTAGAAATGTTTCAAATTGATTGAAAATTAATATAGAAATATCGAATTTACATACATTCAACCACTCCACAAATTTCTTGTTAACAAACTATAGTTTTGGCAAATTGGTTAGGACATCTACTTTGTGCATGACACAAGTAATTTTTCCAACAATTGTTTACAGACAGATTATTTCTCAATTCCTGAAAATGATGTAATGGCTTTAGAAGCTTCTGATAGGCTAATGGACATGATTTGAGTCAATTGGAGGTGTACCTGTGGATGTATTTCAAGGCCTACCTTCAAACTCAATGCCTCTTTGCTTGATATCATGGGAAAATTAAAAGAAATCAGCCAAGACCTCAGTAAAACAATTGTAGACCTCCACAAGTCTGGTTCATCATTGGGAGCAATTTCCAAACGCCTGAAGTTACTACATTCATCTGTACAAACAATAGTACGCAAGTATAAACACCATGGGACCACGCAGCCGTCATACCGCTCAAGAAGGAGACGTGTTCTGTCTCCTAGAGATGAACGTACTTTGATGTGAAAAGTGAAAATCAATCCCAGAACAACAGCAGAGAACCTTGTAAAGATGCTGGAGGAAACAGGTACAAAAGTATCTATATCCACAGTAAAACAAGTCCTATATTGGCATAAACTGAAAGGTCGCTCAGCAAGGAAGAAGCCACTGCTCCAAGACCGCCATAAAAGAAAACAGACTACGGTTTGCAACTGCACATGGGGACAAAGATTGTACTTTTGGAGAAATGTCCCCTGGTCTGATGAAACAAAAACAGAACTGTTTGGCCATAATGAACATCGTCATGTTTGGAGGAAAAAGGGGGAAGCTTGCAAGCCAAAGAACACCATCCCAACCGTGAAGAACGGGCGTGGCAGCATCATTTTGTGGGGGTGCATTGCTGCAGGAGGGACTGGTGGACTTCACAAAATAGATGGCACCACGAGGAAAGGAAATTATGTGTATATATTGAAGCAACATCTCAAGACATCAGTCAAGAAGTTAAAGCTTGGTCGCAAATGGGTCTTCCAAATGGAAAGGGACCCCAAGCATACTTCCAAAGTTGTGGCTAAATGGCTTAAGGACAACAAAGTCAAGGTATTGGAGTGGCCATCACAAAGCCCTGACCTCAATCCTATAGAACATTTGTGGGCAGAACTGAAAGTGTGTGAGAGCCAGGAGGCCTACAACCTTGACTCAGTTACACCATCTCTGTCAGTAGGAATGGGCCAAAATTCACCCAATTTATTGTGGGAAGCTTGTAGAAGGCTACCCAAAACGTTTGACCCAAACAATTTAAAGGCAATGCTACCAAAAACTAATTGAGTGTATGTAAACTTTAGCTGTAACTATTCACACCCCAGAGTCAATACTTTGTAGAAGCATCTTTGGCAGCGATTACAGCTGTCAGTCTTTCTGGGTAAATCTCTAAGGGCTTTCCACACCTGGATTGTGCATCATTAACACATTATTCTTAAGAAAAATTATTCAACTATGTCAAATTGGTTGTTGATCATTGCGAGACAATCATTTTCAGGTCTTGCCATAGATTTTCAAGTAGATATAAGTCAAAAATGTAATTCGTCCACATGAACATTCACTATCTTCTTGGTAAGGAACTCCAGTTTAGATTTGGCCTTGTGTTTTAGGTTAATTCATGTCCCAGTGTCAAGTGGAAAGCAGACTGAACCAGTTTTTCCTTTAGGATTTCTCCTTTGCTTAGTTCTATTCCGTTTATTTTTTATCCTGAATTACTCCCCAGTCATTAACGATTTAAAGCATACCCATAATATGATACAGCCACCACTATGCTTGAAAATATGGAAAGGAAAGGGGAAAGGGGGATACCTAGTCAGTTGTACAACTGAATGGCCCGTGGAAAAGTGATAGTAGTACTCAGTAATGTGTTGTATTGGATTTGCCGCAAACGTGCAGTATTAGTTTAGTGCCTTGTTGCAAACAGGATGTATGTTTTGGAATATTTTTTATTCTGAACAGGTTTTCTTCTTTTCACTCTGTCAATTAGGTTAGTATTGTGGAGTAACTACTATATTATTGATCCATCCTTAGTTTTCTCATAGTCAGTCATTAAACTCTGTAACTGTTTTAAAGTCACCATTGGCCTCGTGATGAAATCTCTGAGTGGTTTCCTTCCTCTCCGGCAACTGAGTTAGGAAGGAAGCGTGTATCTTTGTTGTTACTGGGTGTATTGATACACATCCAAAGTGTAATTCCTAACATCTTGGTGCTTTTTACCCATCTACCAATAGGTGCCCTTCTCTGAGGCATTGGAAAACCTCCCTGGTCTTTGTGGTTGAATCTGTGTTTAAAATTCACTGCTCGATTGAGGGACCTTACAGATTATTGTATGTCTGGGGTACAGAGATGAGGTAGTCATTGAAAACTCATGTTAAACACAGAGGGAGTCCATGCAACTTATTAGGTGACTTGTTAAACAACTTCTTAGGGCTGAAATCCCGTTAACGGGATCGATATGACAACAGCCAGTGAAAGAGCAGGGTGCCAAATTCAAAACAACAAAAATTAAAATTAAAATTCATGAAGCATACACGTATTTTATACCGTTTTAAAGATACAATTCTCGTTAATCCAGCCACAGTGTCTGATATCAAAAATGCTTTACAGCGAAAGCACCACAAACGATTATGTTAGGTCACCACCAAGCCACAGAAAAACACAGCCATTTTTCCAGCCAAAGATAGGATAAAAAAAAAGCACAAATAGAGATAAAATTAATCACTAACCTTTGATGATCTTCATCAGATGACACTCATAGGACTTCATGTAACACAATACAAGTATGTTTTGTTTGATAAAGTTCATAATTATATAAAAAAATCTGAGTTTACATTGATGCGTTACATTCAGTAGTTCCAAAAACATCCAGTGATTTTGCATAACCACATAAATTTTAAAGAAATACTCTTCATAAATGTTGATGAAAATACAAGTGTTACACATGGAATTATAGCTATACTTCTCCTTATTAATGCAACTGCTGTGTCAGATTTCAAAAAAGCTTTACGGAAAAAGCAAACCATGCAATAATCTGAGAACAGCGCTCAGAAAAGAAATACATTTATCCGCCATGTTGGAGTCAACAGAAATCAGAAATAACATTATAAATATTCACTTACCTTGGATGATCTTCATCAGAATGCACTCCCAGGAATCCTAGTTCCACAATAAATGTTTGATTTGTTCGATAATGTCCAACATTTAGGTCCAAATAGCTACTTTTGTTAGGGCGTTTAGTACACAAATCCCAACGCTTGTGCAGGTCTTGCCGAACATCGGACGAAAGGTTAAAAAAGTTATATTACAGTTCGTAGAAACATTTTAAACTAAGTATAGAATCAATCTTTAGGATGTTTTTATCATAAATATTCAATAACGTTCCAACCGGGGAATTCCATTGTCTGTAGAAAAGTAATGGAACGGAGCAACCTCTCATGTGAAATGTGCATTACCAGCCCATGGCTCTCTGCCAGACACCTGAATCATTCAGCTCTCATTCAGCCCCACATCACAGTAGAAGCCTCATTCAAGTTTCTAAAGACGGTTGACATCTAGTGGAAGCCTTAGGAAGTGCAACTTGACCCATATTCCACTGTGTATTTGACAGGGACTGAGTTGAAAATCGACCAACCTCAGTTTTCCCACTTCCTGTTTGGATTTTTTCTCAGGTTTATGCCTGCAATATTAGTTATGTTATACCCACAGACATCATTCAAACAGTTTTAGAAACTTCAGTGTTTTCTATCCAAATGTACTAATAATATGAATATATTAGCAACTGGGACTGAGGAGCAGGCCGTTCATTCTGGGCACCTCTGGGCACCTTATTCATCCAAGCTACTCAATACTGCCCCCAGCCATAATAAGTTTTACTCATTAACTTATTTAATTTAAATTGAAGCTTGTCATAGCAAAGGGGTTGAATACTTACTAACTCAAGACATTTCAGCTTTCCATTTTTTATTAATTTGTAAAAAAAAAAAATTGACAAAAAATAGAAAACATAATTCCATGATGACATTATGGGGTGTGCAGGCCAGTGACAAAAACTCTCATTTGAATCAATTTTAAATTCAGGCTGTAACACAAGAATGTGGAAAAAGTCAAGGGGTGTGAATACTTTCTAAAGGCACTCTACTTCCATTCATTTTTTGATAAAGATAAAGATAAAGCAAAACAGTGTGACACAGACAACAACACAGAGTTACACATGGAGTAAACAATAAACAAGCCAATAGCACAATAAACAAGTCAATAACACAGTAGAAAAAAAGGAAAGTCTATATACAGTGTGTGCAAAAGGCATGAGGAGGTAGGCAATAAATAGGCCACAGGAGCGAATAATTACAATTTAGCAGATTAACACTGGAGTGATAAATGATCAGATGATGATGTGCAAGTAGAGATACTGGTGTGCAAAAGAGCAGAAAAGTCAATAAAAACAGTATGGAGATGAGGTAGGTAGATTGGGTGGACTATTTACAGATGGACTATGTACCACTGCAGCGATTGTTTAGCTGCTCAGATAGCTGATGTTTAAAGTTGGTGAGGGAAATAAAAGTCTCCAACTTCAGCGATTTTTGCAATTCGTTCCAGTTACTGGCAGCAGAGAACTGGAAGAAAAGGCGGCCAAATGAGGTGTTGGCTTTGGGGATGATCAGTGAGATATACCTGCTGGAACGTGTGCTACGGGTGGGTTTTGTTATCGTGATCAGTGAACTGAGATAAGGCGGAGCTTTACCTAGCATAGACTTATAGATGACCTGGAGCCAGTGGGCCTGGAGACGAATATGTAGTGAGGGCCAGCCGACTAGAGCATACAGGTCGCAGTGGTGTGTGGTATAAGGTGATTTGGTAACAAAACGGATGGCACTGTGATAGACTGCATCCAGTTTGGTGAGTAGAGTATTGGAAGCTATTTTGTAGATGACATTGACGAAGTCGAGGATCGGTAGGATAGTCAGTTTTACAAGGGTGAGTTTGGCGGTGTGAGTGAAGGAGGCTTTTTTTTCAGCTAGTACCGGGGGATCGTTAGATGAGTCTTGTGAGGCCTGTGAGCGTCCTGAAGCAAAACAACAGACGTGCAGTACCAGTCAAAAGTTTGGACACACCTACTCATTCAAGGGTTTTTCTTTATTTGTACTATTTTCTACATTGTAGAATAATAGTGAAGACATCAAAACGATGAAATAACACATATGAAATAATGTAGTAACCAAAAAAGTGTTAAACAAATCAAAATATATATTATATTTGAGATTCTTCAAAGTAGCCATGACAAGAGTGTGCAAAGCTGCCTTAATGACAGCTTGCACACTCTTGTCATTCTCTCAACCAGCTTCACCTGGAATGCTTTTCCAACAGTCTTGAATGAGTTCCCATATATGCTGAGCACTTGTTGGCTACTTTTCCTTCACACTGCGGTCATCCCAAACGATCTCAATTGAGTTCAGGTCAGGTGATTGTGGAGGCCAGGTCATCTGATGGAGCACTCCATCACTCTCCGTCCTGGTCAAATAGCCCTCACAAAGCCTGGAGATGTGTTTTGGGTCATGGTCCTGTTGAAAAACAAATGATAGTCCCACTAAGAGCAAATCAGATGGGATGGCGTATCGCAAAAGAATGCTGTGGTAGCCATGCTGGTCAAGTGTTCCTTGAACTATAAAGAAATCACAGACATTGTCCTCAGCAAAGCACGCCCACACCATCACACCTTCTCCTCCATGCTTCAAGGTGGGAACCACAAATGCGGAGATCATCCATTCACCTACTCTGTGTCTCTCAAAGACACGGCGGTTGGAACCAAAAATCTCAAATTTGGACTCATCAGACCAAAAGACAGATTTCCACTGGTCTAATGTCCATTGCTCGTGTTTCTTGGCCCAAGCAATTATCTTCTTCTAATTGGTGTCCTTTGCTAGTGGTTTCTTTGGAGCAATGAAGGCCTGATTCACGTAGTCATAAGTTTCTAGTTTTTCATTCACGGACCCAGCCAGGGAAACATGAAGTACACCGATCTCCTGATACAGAAAGGGTAAGCATTAGCTCATATCATTCTGCACCAAGACGTCTATAGGATTAGTTTTCCAGATCTGGGTCTGGTAAACTGACTCTTAGTTTCCTGAGAAAAAAGATTGAGAAACAAAGTGCACTAAATAAGTAGACGGTACCTTAATAGGTGCAGAGCCTGTAAGGTCTATGGTCTCATTGTCTGTCCACCATGCCTTGGAACTGAGGGTCATTGTATTCAAACCTGCTGCCGTACACAATGGAGATGATATTGAAGGCAGCACAATTGACTGTTTGGTTGTGTCAACCGTGGGTCTGGTACCTGTCACACTGTTGACAATAATTCAAATGATTTATTTATTTTTGCAATCTACTTCAATTGACCCCAGCAAACTGTGTTCTGGAAGTTGAAAATGTATTACATTTCAGTTTCAGTCACAAAGTCCTACAAATAGACCTTTGAACGACAGTAGTTGGCTAACTCGTGTGTTTGTTTAGGTGAGTTTGTACTTCTCCTATGTTCCAAGCTAAGATTTCAGGGTGAGCAATTATTCAAATTCTCAAAACATTTGTACTATAACTTTTGGTTGAAACTCTAAATAGAGCTTATAGCCACACAGGTCAAGTTAAAAACTATTTTAGGAAATACAAACAAGCTTAAAAATATATATTTTTTAAAGCAACGCAGGAATTCTCCTCAACTCACAAAGGGTGCGGTAGGGCCTCTTGAGATTCAGCTGGAGCATGTTACCAAGGAGGGGCAGAGGCCTGGGTCCTGGAGGCTCCTTCCTTCGTTCCTCAGAGTTGGAACCTGAGGAGAGGAGGCTGAAAAAGTACAGCCCCCAGCAGGGTCACCATGCTGGGAGTGTGGAGGAGAAGATCTTCTACATAACGCATCTTGTCAATCTGTGTTCACAGAAGGTCTACATTGGGCCACTGAGGACTTCCTTATTGATCTCTATGCCCCACCCTCAGGTACACAGGAATGTGGGGGAGGGACATGACTGGGGGTGGGATCTATTCAGGTGCATAGGGACAATTGAGAACAAGAGAGAGGCACTTGGCCCATAGCCTGTTTCAACATGTGCAGCATCATGGAGGGCTTTCACCGTTTGAAAGTAGTCAACTGAGTGGGTCTTTAAGAAGTAGAAATCAACTACTTTAAAATTGAGATAGCCCTCAATAGCACTGGCCATGCTGTCACGGAAGTGTCTATTGTAAATATGGATGAGCTCTCTACATCTCTAGGATCCTTCTTCAACCCATAGGGCTTTTCTCAAATGGTTTGCTCAACTCCTGCGTCCGCTCTCCTCCATCTTCTCTTGCCTCCTTTTGAAAAAGGTCAAAGGTAATCAAGGAGAGGCTGCGAGGAGAGGGAAAGTGGACAAAAATGAGTTCAGTTAAATGAGACTCCTTCTCCACTCGCTCGTCATCAGGCAAATTAAGTTGACTACTTCAAAATGGTCCTCAGTGGAGTCCTCAGTGGTGCTGCCCATACTAATATAAGCTTTGGGGCAAGTTTGCCCTCTATCCAACTCTATGGCAGGCTCAGAGCCACATACAACAGCGCATTCAGAAAGTATCCTCATCAATCTACACACAATTAGATTTTTTTTAAATATCACATTTACATAAGTATTCAGACCCTTTACTCAGTACTTTGTTGAAGAACCATTGGCAGCGATTATAGCCTTAAGTCTTCTTGGGTATGACGCTACAAGTTTGGCACACCTGTATTTGGGGAGTTTCTACCATTCTTCTCCTCAAGCCTCGTCAGTTTGGATGGGGAGCGTTGCTGCACAGATATTTTCAGGTCTCTCCAGAGATGTTTGATCGGGTTCAAGTCCAGGCTCTGGCTAGGCCACTCAAGGACATTCAGAGACTTGTCCCGAAGCCACTCCAGCATTGTCTTGGCTGTGTGCTCAGGGTCATTGTCCTATTGGAAGGTTAACTTTTGTCCCAGTCTGAGGTCCTGAGCGCTCTGGAGCAGGTTTTCATCAAGGATCTCTCTGATCTTTGCTCCGTTCATCTTTGCCTCGATCCTGACTAGTCTCCCAGACCCTGCCGCCGAAAAACATCCCCACAGCATGATGCCGCCACCACCATGCTTCAAAGTAGGGATGGTGCCAGGCTTCCTCCAGACGTGTGTGTAGATTGCTGAGTAATTATTTTTTAAATCCATTTTAGAATAAGGCCGTAACGTAACAAAATGTGGAAAAAGTCAAGGGGTCTGAATACTTTCCGAAGGCACTGTATATGCTGACCATATTTTTCAACATAACGGAACAGCCTCAACAGAATGTAGAACATGGATATCACGTAGATATCATTGTCTGTCATTATCTCATACTGTAATCCGTCTATACTGAGCAACAGAGAATTTACTGATTAAACGTAATCACAAAACTGAATAAGAGGAAGTAGGAATACAGTTTAACCTCAATTGTCTTTTAGGTCTGATTGTGTTTCACACTTTCTGAAGAATCAGTTAGCAGATTGTGAACATGAACAAAGAACTGACAAATCCTTCTCACACCTATAAAATACTTTTCTTCATGCTTCCTGGTAATATGAATGTCTTTGACCAACCCCTACTTTTCCATTCAGGGGAGTGAAAGAATAACCCAAGCCCAATAAAGGTTTCCCAGACAGATGTAGCATAGTCCTAGACTGGGAAACCAGCCCATGGGTTCCAGGTTGTATGACATATATGCAAATCTGGCAATACAGCAGGGAATAGGGAGCTCAAATAACTGGTCCTGCAAGATTTTTGTCCATCGTCAAAGTTTCTGTGCCTTCCCCTCTGAAAACACCAGAGAAAACCTGGGTTGTAACTACTGAGGGTTTCTGTTCCTTCCCCTCTGAAATCACCAGAAAAAACCTGGGTTGTAACTACTGAGGGTTTCTGTGCCTTCCCCTCTGAAAACACCAGAGAAAACCTGGGTTGTAACTACTGAGGGTTTCTGTGCCTTCCCCTCTGAAAACACCAGAGAAAACCTGGGTTGTAACTACTGAGGGTTTCTGTGCCTTCCCCTCTGAAAACACCAGAGAAAACCTGGGTTGTAACTACTGAGGGGATACACACAGGTCATGCTCTGATTCACAAACAAAGCATACAGGTGTTAACAGTATATGGCCACCGTGTACTACTGGCTGAGTCCAGCTGGTCCAGTTTTATATATTTGTAGAACAGCTGGCTTCTAATTAGAAATACCTCATCATTGATTATGTATAATGGGAGTGTGGTGTTTCTAAAGTAAAGGAATACTTGTTTTTGTTCCAATTTGCATAAAGCAAATTTAATTTAAAAAATAATAGCAGTAATTATACAGTAGACAAGGTTAGTTCCATGATACAGTACATACGAGTACAATGATGAAGAGTCCCTTTTTAAATATGATACATTGTATTTCATCCTAATCATATGCATCATCATCATCACAATGTTTTCAAGTTCTCTTTTACTTGCTGTAAGACATGTCCACATAGATGAACTAACATCTGTAATATGTAGAAACGTAACAAAAACAGAAGTTGTCAGGACAGAGCCCTGTATAATCAATAAGCAATATTTTTTGTCTTCCAAACATAAGTCTGTAACCACTTGCCTATCAGTTCAACCATCCCAGAAACAGACATTGTTGCGGAGGTTTACTTCAAAAGTGCTTTTAAAAAATAAAAATAAAAACGTCAACTTGCTAGATTGAGTGAGCTATGAGGGGAGGTGGGGGGGCAGAGTTGATCCTTCATGGTCCTTATGTGAGGCTGTTTTACAGTCAGTTGCATTGATAAGTTAACCATTTTCAGAAACATTCTTTTAAAAAGGACAGTTTACTTTTTTAAACTGAAAACATCAACAAAAAAAGTCAGCTACCCCTTTAAGACGTTTACACTATGCTCCCATGACTACTGTTGATAGTTTAGATACATAACCACATCAACCAGTGTAGCATTGGGAGAACATAGGAGAGTTAACATGTCTAGACACAATTGGACTAAATATTAGACTTGGCCTAAACATTTTCCACAAAGCAAAAAAAAAAAGTATAAATGGAATGCTGGGACAAGACGCAGGAATTCTCTGTCTGGACAGAAATACTTTCATTCTTGTGGAAGCTATTGTCTTTAAACCTCACATTCTCATTCAACCTCTTCATTCAAATACATTAAGAAAGGGTTTTCAAATGAGAAAACAAAAACAGCCAATGGACGGGAAGAAAGTGACTGATTTGTTGACTGGACGGTGTGTTACTCTATAGTAAAGTACTCTAAACTCTATATTAAGAGGACGTAACAGTGCATTGGTCCATAGCTGTAATGCATCTACACATTGATAAGCAAAAACATCATTTTGTTTCAGCCTTCAGGAATAACATTGTAGTACTGTAGTAGTATAATTGACAGCAGTAAAGGGACAGCACACAAACAAATAAAGTTAACATGAAATGCTTAGGCTGCAGTTAAATTAGTGTGGGTAAACTAACCAAAAACACCTCACTTAAAGGGATAGTTCAGTGATTTCACAAGGTCATTGACTTATCCCTTAAAGTCAAATAACATATCTGTACCTCAGCAGGTTGATATAGTGATTATGTAACTATGACACTGCATCAAACTTACTGTAGCCCGTAGAAAGGGAAGTTGTGCTTCAGTCAGTGGACACAATGCTAAGGATAGAAACCACACAGTCCAACATGCCCAAATCCTTCAAGACCTTTTTTCTTTCTGAATCTTGCAATTAGGAATTTCGATGATGGTCTGAGGGCATCTCAATACCTAGCACACTGTTGGTGTGCCATGCAATGCAGTGCAGAGAGGTTGTTGTTCATTCAGACATGCAATTGTTAGCTAATGTTCCTGCAAACCAAACTAATGATTTCCTACAGGAAGTGGCTTCAGTACCATGAATCTATTACATCTTTTACATCCGACCAAAAATGATGAGCAAGCGTTAGAGCATAGCATTTACCCTGGCATGGCATTAGCATGGCATTTACCCTGGCATTGCATTAGCATGGCATTTACCCTGGCATGGCATTAGCATAGCATTTACCCTGGCATTGCATTAGCATAGCATTTACCCTGGCATGGCATTAGCATAGCATTTACCCTGGCATGGCATTAGCATAGCATTTACCCTGGCATGGCATTAGCATAGCATTTACCCTGGCATGGCATTAGCATTTACCCTAATAAAGAAACAAAAATGTGTTGATTTGTTTTACAATTCCATCACTTGAAGTGCTTCATTGTATATTTCAATCATATCAGTGACGAACAATACCCCCTGTGCACAATTGTTTAGGATCACAGTAAGAATCATATGAGGAGACAAAAATCATTCATAAAGAAAGCTGCATACAAGTTCACAAAAAGGTCTGTCACACATTCACAACCCTGCCTGTCACACATTCACAACCCTGCCTGTCACACATTCACAACCCTGCCTGTCACACATTCACAAGGCTGAGTTGTATTATACAGAGTAGACCATCATATCCAGTGGTATCCAGTTGTATACATGGTCTTAAACGTCAAAGACAAAAAAGGGGTAACATCTAAGATTCCTTACTTGGTCGTATTGCAGACCCCCCCCCCCCTAAACAGAACTCCCTAACCCTAACCTTGCCTCTGTACTGACCTAAATGTCCAACACACAAACTGATTGAACAGAAGAGAAAGGAGTGGTTGATGGTTAAGACCCAGGCTTGGATCAACAGGTCCAGTCTGGTTGGCGGTCCAAGCCCAGCGGGGTTAGAGGGAGCTGGGGTAACATGGCCACGTTGAAGACCGGGTGTCCAGGGATTCAAACTCTGCTCCATCACTGCACAGTGTCTGTCTGTGTGTATGTAGATCAAGACCTGATCATAGCTCAGTGGCGCGTCACATAGTCGAGCCCATGTACACAGGTCAGCCACACAGAGTGGAGAGATACACACGACGGATGGACAGACAGAAAGAGAGAGAAACAGAGAGATGGAGCTCCCCCTCACTGTATCTATTTCCTGCTGCAGTGCTGGAACTGGGCGAAGCTGAGGAACACCTGCTCCAAGGAGATCTGGCTCACAGCGTAGTCGTCGATGTTGTACTTCTCTTTGGCTGCCTCCAGGGTGCCAAACACCTTGGGGAGGATGGGGGGGATGAAGAGAGGGGATAGAAAGAGGGAAATCATAGGGTGAGTCAGTGCTTAGCCTGAAATCAAAAGCTGTATCTGACAACGTCAATTGTGTGGAGTAGTCAGATACAAATCAAAGGCAAATACGTCATTACACTCTTTCTCCACTAGATGGTGCTATTACAGTCTAAAAGACAGGTTGGCTGACAGGTTAGGTCTCCATTAGACAGTGCTATTACAGTCTAAAAGACAGGCTGGCTGACAGGTTAGGTCTCCATTAGACGGTGCTATTACAGTCTAAAAGACAGGTTGGCTGACAGGTTAAGGCCAAGGAGAAGGGTTAGGGAGTGAATAGGGACCGGCTGAGAAAGAGAGAGAGAGATTGTTACCTGTGCCCAGGTAAGAGTCTTGTCAGTTAAGTGATAGTGCACCATGCCCTGGTGTTCATCTGTTAGTAGACTTCCTGTGGAGAGAAGGAAGTGATGTCATGTTAGACCAACCCCCTAAACCAGGTATTCCCAAACTGGGGTAGGTGTAGCCTCGTTTCACTGCCAAAAATAAAATTAAACCATCTAGTGCTTATCGAAACAAAAACACAATGTCAAATACAGGCAGCCTAGTCAAATAATTAACATCCAATCACATTAACCGTTACTCTCTCGCGGAAAACCTTCCCTCTTACGCAGACATTTAGAAACGAAACATGACGAAATGTGAAAAATAAGCCATGTTTTTTTTTTTTAGCTAGAATAGATGACTTTTGCATAGTAATATATGTATAAAAGCAACCGATACCATTAATAAGAAGGGGCTAGAAACGTCTTATATGGTGAGCTACCGAGTGGCTAGGACAGGCAAGCCCCAGACTATTGTAGAGGACTTAATTCTTCCTGCTGCCGCGGATATGGCTGGGACAATGCTGGGGGAAAAGGCCAAAAAAAACAGACTTCTTCATCAAACAACACTGTTTCACGACGCATCAGGAAGACATCCTCTTCTGGAGACCAGGACAACAGGAGAAGATGTGTTTAAAGTACTGGACAGCTTTGTGACATCTAATGGACTTTGGTGGTTAAGATGTGTTGGTATCTGTACTGATGGAGCAAAAGCCATGACAGGGAGACACAGTGGAGTGGTAATGTGTGTGCAAGCAGTTGCTCCCGACTTCACTTGGGTACATTGCAGCATCCACCGAGAGGCTCTTGCTGCCAAGGGAATGCCTGACAGCTTGAAAGACATTTTGGACACTACAGTGAAAATGGTTAACTTCGTTAAAGCAAGACCCCCGAACTCTCGTGTATTTTCTGCATTATGCAATGATATGGGCAGCGACCACATAACACTTTTACAACATACAGAAGTGCTCTGGTTATCAAGGGGCAAAGTATTGACATGTTTTTTTTAAATTGAGAGACGAGCTTAAAGTTTTCTTTACTGACCATAATTTTCACTTGTCTGACCGCTTGCATGATGACGAGTTTCTCACATGACTGGCCTATCTGGGTGATGTTTATTCCCCTCACCCTGAATGATCTGAATCTAGGATTACAGGGACTCTCCGCAACTATCAATGTGCGGGAGAAAATTGAGGCTATGATTAATAAGTTGGAGCTCTTCTCTGTCTGCATTAACAAGGACAACACACAGGTCTTTCCATCATTGTATGATTTTTTGTGTGCAAATGAACTCAAGCTTACGGACAATGTCAAATGTGATATAGCGAAGCACCTGAGTGAGCTGTGTGCGCAATTACGCAGATACTTTCCAGAAACGGATGACACAACCTGGATTTGTTATCCCTTTTAAAGCCCTTCCTCCAGTCCACTTACAGATGTCTGAACAAGAGAGCCTCATCGAAATTCAAACAAGCGATTCTGTGAAAATGTCATTTAAACAGAAGCCACTGCCAGATTTCTGGATAGGGCTGCGCTCAGAGTGTCCTGCCTTGGCAAATCGTGCTGTTAAAACACTGATGCCCTTTGCAACCACGTATCCATGTGAGAGTGGCTTCTCGGCCCTCACTAGAATGAAAACTAAATACAGGCACAGACTGTGTGTGGAAAATTATTTAAGACTGAGACTCTCCAATACAACCCAACATTGCAGAGTTATGTGCATCCTTTCAAGCACACCCTTCTCATTAACCTGTGGTGAGTTATTCACCATTTTTGATGAACAAATAAGGTTTTATATGTAAGATGGATAAATAAAGAGCAAAATTATTGATTATTACTATTTGTGCCCAGGTCCTACAACAGCTCTTTGTCACTTCCCACGAGCCGGGTTGTGACAAAAACTCACACTCATTCTTATGTTTAGTAAATGTATTGTATGGTGTGTGTGTGGCAGGCTTATTACAATGATGGCAAAAAAACTACATTTGAGAGTGTGCTAGAGCTGGAGGTTGACTGTTGAAGCAGTATGGGAATATAAAAAGTTTTGGAACCACTGCCCTAAACCATTGACAGTCATAGGTCTTGGATTATCTTTGAACCAGCCTCAGGGGGTGGGGTGCGTGCACGTGTGTCTATACGTGCGCGTGAGTGTTTGTGCATGTCTACGTGTGTGTGTACACTACATGCGCCTGTATAAGTTTGTTTGTGTGTGTGCACCCGTGTATGTTCATGAGTCTGACTCAGAGTGTGTGTGTGTCTCTCTGACCTGGGAAGGTGCTCTCGATGAAGTCCTTGAAGAGTTGCAGGTCGCTATCCTCCACCTCCTTGTCCACTCGTACTTTAGCCAGTAGTGTGTAGCCGCTGCCAAACTTACTCTTCAGGTGCTGGGGACTGCCCAGACACTTAAACTGACCGTTCACCATCACAGCCAGCCGGGTACACAGGGCCTCGCATTCCTCCATACTACAGCAGAGAGAGAGAAGGGGAAGAAGAGAGGAACAAAAGAGGAGAGGGAGAAAGATAAACCAAGCACGACAACATCTATTTTATTCTCTGAGTCACTCTGTTCCTTCCTGTGACACAGTAATGACTGTACTGGAAGGTGGAAGATGATGATGATGGCGATAAAGAGGATGGTGTGTGTGTGTGTGTGCTATGCTCACCTGTGAGAGGTGATGATGATGGCCTTTCCAGACTCTCGGGTGCGCGTCACAGCATCCCACAGCAGTCGCCTAGCAACCGGGTCCATGCCAGTGGACGGCTCGTCCAGGAAGATGACCGGGGGTCCACCAATCAGAGCCACAGCCGCACTCAGCTTCCTCTTATTGCCCCCACTGGAGGGAGAGAGAGTGAAAGGGGGGGGGGTTACGAAGGGATTTGAGGGAGAAGGGATTGGGGGGCAAGAGGGAGAAAGGAAGGAGGAAAGGCAGTGTGTTTGTACTCAGTAATATCTTGACATTCATGAGCTATGTCTCTAGAGAGAGAAGGAGTAGTGTACACTATAGGACAAGATATGTCTCTAGAGAGAGAAGGAGTAGTATGCACTATAGGACAAGATACAGTGGGGCAAAAAAGTATTTAGTCAGCCACCAATTGTGCAAGTTCTCCCACTTAAAAAGATGAGGCCTGTAATTTTCATCATAGGTACACTTCAACTATGACAGACAAAATGAGAAGAAAAAAAAATCCAGAAAATCACATTGTAGGATTTTTAATGAATTTATTTGCAAATTATGGTGGAAAATAAGTATTTGGTCAATAACAAAAGTTTCTCAATACTTTGTTATATACCCTTTGTTGGCGTTTTCTGTAAGTCTTCACAAGGTTTTCACACACTGTTGCTGGTATTTTGGCCCATTCCTCCATGCAGATCTCCTCTAGAGCAGTGATGTTTTGGGGCTGTTGCTGGGCAACACGGACTTTCAACTCCCTCCAAAGATTTTCTATGGGGTTGAGATCTGGAGACTGGCTAGGCCACTCCAGGACCTTGAAATGCTTCTTACGAAGCCTCTCCTTCATTGCCCGGGTGGTGTGTTTGGGATCATTGTCATGCTGAAAGACCCAGCCACGTTTCATCTTCAATGCCGTTGCTGATGGAAAGAGGTTTTCACTCAAAATCTCACGATACATGGCCCCATTCATTCTTTCCTTTACACGGATCAGTCGTCCTGGACCCTTTGTAGAAAAACAGCCCCAAAGCATGATGTTTCCACCCCCATGCTTCACAGTAAGTATGGTTGGATGCAACTCGGCATTCTTTGTCCTCCAAACACGACGAGTTGAGTTTTTACCAAAAAGTTATATTTTGGTTTCATCTGACCATATGACGATCATCCAAATGCTCTCTAGCAAACTTCAGACGGGCCTGGACATGTACTGGCTTAAGCAGGGGGACACGTCCCTGGCGGCGTAGTGTGTTACTGATGGTAGGCTTTGTTACTTTGGTCCCAGCTCTCTGCAGGTCATTCAGTAGGTCCCGCCGTGTGGTTCTGGGATTTTTGCTCACCGTTCTTGTGATCATTTTGATCCCACGGGGTGAGATCTTGCGTGGAGCCCCAGAGCGAGGGAGTTGATTTCTTCAAACCAAGCTGCTTACCTATTGCAGATTCAGTCTTCCCAGCCTGGTGCAGGTCTACAATTTTGTTTCTGGTGTCCTTTGACAGCTCTTTGGTCTTGGCCATAGTGGAGTTTGGAGTGTGACTGTGAGGTTGTGGACAGGTGTCTTTTATACTGATAACAAGTTCAAACAAGTGCCATTAATACAGGTAACGAGTAGAGGACAGAGGAGCCTTTTAAAGAAGAAGTTACAGGTCTGTGAGAGCCAGAAATCTTGCTTGTTTGTAGGTGACCAAATACTTATTTTCCACCATAATTTGCAAATAAATTCATAAAAAAATCCTACAATGTGATTCTCTGGATTTGTTTTCTAATTTTGTCTGTCATAGTTGAAGTGTACCAATGATGAAAATTACAGGCCTCTCTCATCTTTTTAAGTGGCAGAACTTGCACAATTTGCGGCTGACTAAATACTTTTTTGCCCCACTGTATGTCTCTAGAGAGAGAAGGAGTAGTGTACACTATAGGACAAGATATGTCTCTAGAGAGAGAAGGAGTAGTGTACACTATAGGACAAGATATGTCTCTAGAGAGAGAAGGAGTAGTGTACACTATAGGACAAGATATGTCTCTAGAGAGAGAAGGAGTAATGTACACTATAGGACAAGATATGTCTCTAGAGAGAGAAGGAGTAGTGTACACTATAGGACAAGATATGTCTCTAGAGAGAGAAGGAGTAGTGTACACTATAGGACAAAATATGTCTCTAGAGAGAGAAGGAGTAATGTACACTATAGGACAAGATATGTCTCTAGAGAGAGAAGGAGTAGTGTACACTATAGGACAAGATATGTCTCTAGAGAGAGAAGGAGTAGTGTACACTATAGGACAAAATATGTCTCTAGAGAGAGAAGGAGTAATGTACACTATAGGACAAGATATGTCTCTAGAGAGAGAAGGAGTAGTGTACACTATAGGACAAGATATGTCTCTAGAGAGAGAAGGAGTAGTATACACTATAGGACAAGATATGTCTCTAGAGAGAGAAGGAGTAATATACACTATAGGACAAGATATGTCTCTAGAGAGAGAAGGAGTAATATACACTATAGGACAAGATATGTCTCTAGAGAGAGAAGGAGTAGTGTACACTATAGGACAAGATATGTCTCTAGACAGAAGGAGCACAACAAAAATAGCAAGAAAAGAGCTCTGTGACCTGCAAGTGCCCTACAAACACACCAGATTAACACCTGTCCCCCACCCCAACACACACACACACACTGTCCCCCACTCCCAAACCAACACACACTGTCCCCCACTCCCAAACCAACACACACTGTCCCCCACTCCCAAACTAACACACCCACACACTGTCCCCCACCCCCAAACCAACACACCCACACACTGTCCCCCACCCCCAAACCAACACACCCACACACTGTCCCCCACCCCCAAACCAACACACCCACACACTGTCCCCCACCCCCAAACTAACACCCCCACACACACTGTCACTCCCAAATCAACACACTACACACACTGTCCCCCACTCCCACACCAAAACACCCACACACTGTCCCCCACCCCCAAACCAACACACACACACTGTTCCCCACCCCCAAACCAACACACCCACCCACTGTCCCCCACCCCAACACACCCACCCACTGTACCCCACCCCAACACACACACACACTGTCCCCCACCCCAACACACCTACACACTGTCCCCCACCCCCAAACCAACACAAACACACAGCCCCTCCCCCCTCACTGCTTACCTGTAGCTGCGGCACAGTTTGTCAGCATGGGGCTCCAGTAGTAAGGATCGTAGCACGTTCTCCACGCAGCCTGACACGTATTTCTCTGGTATCCCCCGGAGCCTAGCATACATGCTCAGCGTTTCTCTTCCTGTCATGTGATCCAGGACAGCGTCGAACTGCGGGCAATAGCCAATCCGCTGCTGTACCTACGACACACGGGAGAGAGGGTGGTGTCATGCAAGGTGATTTTGTTTCATAGTATATTAGAACTGGTTGGTGTTCAGGAGGCACAAAGCATAAGAAAACAGTCCCTAATTAAGAAGGTCCTATCTGTACGCATTAAATAAGAAATGCTAGTTTTTGTTTTCTGCTTTGCTACGGTGTGCCCTAATTAACTTTTAAGTAAGGGCAGCAGGTAGCTTAGAGGTTTGAGTATACCCGAGCCGACAAGGTGAAAAATCTGCCGATGTGCCCTTGAGCAAGGTAGTTAACCTTAATTTGCTCCAGGGATGCCGTACTATGGATGACCCTGTCAAACAACACATTTCACTGCACCTATCCTGTGTATGTGACATTAAAAAAACGTTTTATTTAAAAAAATAAATAACATGTTTTCCTCTCTCTCTCCAACCTTCTTGACATCCCTCAGAATGCTGTAGCCGTCAATGTAGGCATCGCCAGAGGTGACAGTCTCGTCCCCGGTGAGCATCTTGAAGGTGGTGGTCTTCCCTGCTCCATTGAAACCCAGCAGGCCAAAACACTCTCCTTTCCCCACTGCTAGAGAGAGTCTGTCTACCGCCAGTACTGTTTCTCCACTGCTGTATACCTGGAGGGGGGGAGGGAGATCACTGCTGTAGAACTGGAGGGAGGGAGGGAGGGAGGGAGATCACTGCTGTAGAACTGGAGGGAGGGAGGGAGGGAGATCACTGCTGTAGAACTGGAGGGAGGGAGGGAGGGAGGGAGGGAGGGAGGGAGGGA
The DNA here is from genome assembly GCF_057628025.1 of Oncorhynchus mykiss. Classification (NCBI taxonomy): domain Eukaryota; kingdom Metazoa; phylum Chordata; class Actinopteri; order Salmoniformes; family Salmonidae; genus Oncorhynchus; species Oncorhynchus mykiss. Next base: position 68,249,597 of record NC_143034.1, on the reverse strand, counting down.
GGGAGGGAGGGAGGGAGGGAGGGAGGGAGGGAGGGAGGGAGGGAGATCACTGCTGTAGAACTGGAGGGAGGGAGGGAGGGAGATCACTGCTGTAGAACTGGAGGGAGGGAGGGAGGGAGATCACTGCTGTAGAACTGGAGGGAGGGAGGGAGGGAGGGAGATCACTGCTGTAGAACTGGAGGGAGGGAGGGAGGGAGATCACTGCTGTAGAACTGGAGGGAGATCACTGCTGTAGAACTGGAGGGAGGGAGATCATTGCTGTAGAACTGGAGGGAGGGAGGGAGGGAGATCACTGCTGTAGAACTGGAGGGAGGGAGGGAGGGAGATCACTGCTGTAGAACTGGAGGGAGGGAGGGAGGGAGGGAGGGAGGGAGGGAGATCACTGCTGTAGAACTGGAGGGAGGGAGGGAGATCACTGCTGTAGAACTGGAGGGAGGGAGGGAGGGAGGGAGATCACTGCTGTAGAACTGGAGGGAGGGAGGGAGGGAGGTCACTGCTGTAGAACTGGAGGGAGGGAGGGAGGGAGGGAGGGAGGCCCTCACCACTATTGGATGCCTCTGGGAGGGAGACCAGACTAACAGACAGATTGCTGTACCTTGCTGAGGTCCTGCAGAATGAGTGGGCTCCCCACCATAGATTCTACTATGGGCTGACACTCCAGAACCCTCTTCCTCTCCTCCGCTACGTCCCTGTCCTCCGGCAGTAGGGCCGCATCCCCCATCAGAGGCAACTAGGAGACATACTGACTGTCATTATCGATGAGGTCTTTTTATACTATTGGCATAATACAGCTGTAAGAAATTACAGCAGGGCACAGTAATGTTGAATTTTGACAAGTACCCAACCACACCAAAATTTTACCAGTTTTTCAGAAATCTGAAATTCTTAAAAGAGGAGTATAATTTGCTCTTGACTACAGCCCTATATAAACAAATGGGGCATTAGTTTAATCTCGCTCAGGGCATCAGGTAGGCACATTTTCTGAAAACACCGCCCACCCGGGGCATGAGGTAGCACCCTATAGTCAACTCTCTGGCCCCTCCCCTTCTAACCTGTTTACGTCTGCTGGCGAGGTGGGTGAGGAAGCGGCGGAGGGTTTTGACACACTGCATCTCGATGATGAAGAGGAGGGTGATGAAGACTACACCCTGCAGGGACAGGGCCACCAGGAAACGCCCCACCCCCGGCTCCGACATGGAGAAGTAGTTCTCCTGGTACGTGATGTCTGGAAGAGGGAGGAGCAACAAGACCAGTCAGTGCTACGAAAGGTTAACTAGAAAATAGCATGACAGGCTCTTCATTATCCTCTTTACCATCGTCATAGTCAGAATCATTCTCATCAACATTATTGTGATCATCATCACAATATTACTACCATTACATATCATGTAACACAGTGGTATTAAAACTTGTTCAGCAGAGACCCCTTTATTTTCCCCCAGCATTTCAGGATACCCATTTTATTATTTTTTTTTATTCTGGTGACCCAACCCTGAATCTAACATCAACCTTAAAATCTGTTTAAAAAAATATATTGACAAACAACCTTTCACTCATTATATTTGTATCTCTATCAAAATTAAGAGAACCAACATATATTTATTAACGCAATAACATTTTCTTTCTCAATAACATTTGTATATTGTCCCATAAAATAATCTTCTACATTTTTGGTCCCCACCCCCTTCCCAAAGAAGCAATAGGTATTCCTACTGAACGATGGACACTGTGATACAGCTACGGCTGCTGTCTCCCTGCTGTAGGAGAACACCGTACACTACTCACTGAAGGCACGGCAGAAGGCCATGGTCACGGGGTTGGGGGTGCAGAAGGTGATGAACTGGTAGTTCTGGTAGAACTGGCTGAAGGACATGCCCAGGCAGTAGTTAGGGAAGAGCAGGAACACCTTGTCCAGGTTACGAGACAGGTCCTGTAGATATAGCTCTGGGAGGGGGAGAGAGGAGGGGAAACAGGAGGAGGAGGAGAGAAGGGGAAACAGGAGGAGGAGAGGATGGGAAGGAGAGGAGAGAAGGGGAAACAGGAGGAGGAGGGGATGGGAAGGAGGGGAGAGAAGGGGAAACAGGAGGAGGAGAGGAGGGAAAGGAGGAGAGGAAATGAGATGAGAGAATCAAGGTAAGGGAAATTCATCAAATGTATTTCCACAGCATATTTTGCCAGCCTAGGGGGTCGTTCTTTTTACTAGCAGAGAAACAGGCTCTAAATCGCCAAATCTTAATGATTCCCCATGTAGTTAGAAGTGTAGTCTCTGAGCTGCCAACAGGTCCAGTGTTCCAGTACACCTAAGGGCTTTTCACACCTCAGAACCAAACTGGGCCAAGCTGTACTGGCTACGCATCCCCACAGTTGCTGGACCATCCTGAAAATATCAGAGCCGGCACAGTTTGGTTTGGGTCGGCACGATGGTGTGAAATGCTAGTATCCTGGCCCTGGCTCTCACCTGGGATGGTCATGATGGTGACGGTGAGGAAGGTGGCGGTGCCGCTGATGATGTTGAAGATGGTGAGGCGGGTGTAGGCGGTGGCAGCGGTGGAGAACAGGAAGCTGAGCAGGTACATGAGGGGGATGACGGCCCAGCCATATAGCAGCAGGAGTAATAACACATCAACCAGGTGGTTGTCTGCTACGAAGGCCTTGACCCCAAACGCCCGGAACACCACCTGTTGGGAGGGAGTGAAACACTGTTTGGATAGCAGCTAGTTTTCAGTTTTACCCTCCCCACCCACACCATTAACAGACAGTCCTAGCAACATTCTTGCTTCAGAAATTGCTCATGCTAAGAAACGTATTTTGTTTCTTTTTGACAATTTTCATTGAAAACAATCACAGTAAGGTACTTAATTGTTACCCAGAAATGACTTGATATTAAAATAAAAAACAGCTGCATTGGGCCTTTAAGTAAATCCAGATGGTATACTGACCAGCATGAGCATGCAGGGCAGGAAGAAGTTGACCAGGTCCCAGAGCAGTGCAGAGAACCAGAAGTTGGAGAGGTAAACGCCGCTGACCTGCTGTACGTGCTTGGACTTGAGTGAACGCTCTGTGACCAGGAGCAGGGCGAAGGTACTGGACAGGGATGCCATGCCATACATCAGGTTGATGGCGATGGCAAAGCCTGTCTGACCTCTGTGTCGAGGAGGGAAGTAGTGAGAGAGAGGGGGGGTTACTATTTATTATTTAAACAGTCCCTAAACTTTCCATTGAATTGAGAGAGAGAGAGAGAGACGGAAGAGAGAGAGTGAGCGAGACGGAAGAGAGACGGAAGAGAGAGACGAGAGAGAGCGAGCGAGACGGTATAGAGAGACGGAAGAGAGAGACGGAAGAGAGAGACGGAAGAGAGAGACGGAAGAGAGGAGGGTAAAACATTTTGAAAAAGAGTCATGAGGAAAATAAAGAAGGGCGTGGAGCTGGGAGGAGTCACAGAAACAAAGAAAGAAAAGTAAGGGAGGCAGATTATGTATTGAGTGGTGAGGTCGGCAGGCAGAGGGGAAAAGGAGGGAGAGGAAGAGATGGAGTATTATGAAACAATAAATATCCTGATAGCCAGGAGAACATCTTCACCAGACCTCTATCCTCTCATCCTTCTTTCACTCTATCCTTCCTCCCATCAATATACCTTCCCTGACCGAACCACTCCCTCTCCATCCTCTCACCTCTAAAAAACACCTCCTGATGAATGGTGTTGGTCAATATCTCCCCCTCAGACTCTAACTTAACAGCCTCTGTTGCTTCCCCATCGATCCAGCCAGCCATCCAGCAGGGCCGGGAGGTCATTGACTGAATGCGCATCCATCCCAAATGGCACCCTATTCCCTACATAGTGTACTACTTTTGACCAGAGCCCTATGGGCCCTGGTGAAAAGTAGTGCACTCTGTAAGGAATAGGTTGCCATTTGGGAAGTACCCTGGTTTAATTGGGGTTTAGTGGCTGTAACAGATGTGTTGACCGCAGGTGTTTAAAGGATAGGCCAGAATAAGGACCCAAAACAAGGTGGTTGATGGAAAAGTCAACTTCTATCTAACAACAATAAGGAAGTTATGAACTGAGTCAGAGTGGCTCAACTAAACATTCACTCCTCTTCTCAAATGTGTTCAAGATAACACCTGTGTTCCTTCCATACCCTCTTCTCCTTCTCTCCTATTTTTTCATCCATTTTCCCTTCCTTTACTATCCCCTCTCCTCTTTTCATAACACCCTCTCCACATCCATACCACCATCCCTCACTCCCCCCTCCATCCCTGCCATACTCCCCACTCACTCTGTCAGCTGACTCTGGGCGCTCTCGGAGACGTTGCGGGGCATGGGCATGTTTCCCGTCATAATCGATGCGTTGGGCCCGGCCAGCATTTTGAACAGGGTGTTGTCCACCATCATCAGGGCTGTAGCGGCCGTGTGGTAGCCCTGGTTATTGAAGTAGGCCGTGACCTCGGCAAACTTCCCCGTGCCGCCTCTGAATGATGCACCCACCACGCAGCGCTCGTTGAATGCCCCACCCTCCTCCTCGGTCTTGGTGAGCACGTACTCCGTGAAGTCTGAGGAGAAGAAGCAGGGGATAGGGTGGATCAGTAAAGACAAGCTTTTTCCATGTCTGCATCTCTATGGTCTAAAGCAGCTTCCACCATGCGTGTTTGAGATTCACTACATTGCAGACAACTGCACAGAATCACTGATCTACAAATCACCTTTCATCTCAAATAACTAGTTATTATGTGGTACTGTGATCCTGTGATCTCTTCCAACATGCTGACACGCTTACCCCTAATATTGACGTCCTGGGCTTGCTGGGCTGCCAATTGTGAAGAATACACCTGTGCCAGGGCGATTGCCAGCGGTCCCTTGCCGGGCTCCAGGGCCACGGGCACGGTGGTGGGGCCATAGCGGCCCAGTGCCAGCCTCAGCTGCGGTGAGTCGTGGCGCCCGGGGAAGGTCTTTGCCACCACCAGGGCCAGCACGGTGAACACCAGGGGCACCAGGAACTGGGCTACAATCACCTTCCAGTTCCTCCAGCTATAGAGCGCCCGCTTCAGGAACATGGCATAGAACTGCTGCATGTACAGTCTGGTCTGGAGAGGAGGGTGGGAAGACAGACAGGAGAGAGAGAAGAGCAAGAGATTATTTCCATATCACCTCTGATTTAATACAGTATGTTCCTATATTTTGTAAGCTCCTAAACCTTCCTACTAATAAACCATATTAATGACAGAAAGAGAAGATGTGTACAGGCAACCTTCTATATTGACATTTAGCTCACTTCCTGTCTGAACCCACACACAAAAACTCTCCTCTCTCACCCCGGTGTTGAGCTTGATGTTGGAGCAGTCCTCGGAGATGAGCGTGCCGCTGTCAGTGAAGTCGGTGACGTCCGTCATGCCGCTGTAGCTGCTGGTGTCGTCCATGGTCCAGTCGTGGGAGCGTCTCTCGTGTTGGTACTGCAGCGGGGGCAGCTGGATGGCCTGGATGTCCAGGCTAGAATCCACCAGCTTCCCGACTCTGGAAATACACAAGAATGTACAGCTTAGTACAGTAGCAGTGTATCTAACCCAAACCCTGGATGTCCAGGCTAGAGACCAACAACTTCACCACTCTGAGGACTCACATAAGGAAATAAACATTTTAAAAAGTACACTTCTCTAGACTGACAGTACACAGGGATGAATACAACTTAGTGGACTTCTCTAGTCTGACAGTACACAGGGACCAATACAACTTAGTGGACTTCTCTAGTCTGACAGTACACAGGGACCAATACAACTTAGTGGACTTCTCTAGTCTGACAGTACACAGGGACCAATACAACTTAGTGGACTTCTCTAGTCTGACAGTACACAGGGACCAATACAACTTAGTGGACTTCTCTAGAATGACAGTACACAGGGACCAATACAACTTAGTGGACTTCTCTAGACTGACAGTACACAGGGACCAATACAACTTAGTGGACTTCTCTAGTTTGACAGTACACAGGGACCAATACAACTTAGTGGACTTCTCTAGTCTGACAGTACACAGGGACCAATACAACTTAGTGGACTTCTCTAGTCTGACAGTACACAGGGACCAATACAACTTAGTGGACTTCTCTAGTCTGACAGTACACAGGGACCAATACAACTTAGTGGACTTCTCTAGAATGACAGTACACAGGGACCAATACAACTTAGTGGACTTCTCTAGTCTGACAGTACACAGGGACCAATACAACTTAGTGGACTTCTCTAGTCTGACAGTACACAGGGACCAATACAACTTAGTGGACTTCTCTAGTCTGACAGTACACAGGGACCAATACAACTTAGTGGACTTCTCTAGAATGACAGTACACAGGGACCAATACAACTTAGTGGACTTCTCTAGTCTGACAGTACACAGGGACCAATACTACTTAGTGGACTTCTCTAGTCTGATAGTAGACAGGGATGAACTTACTTAACAATAACAATAACAATAACAATTTAACTGAGCTTCCCTACTGAACGGAGCTTTATCAGGACAACATAAGGAAATATACAATTTACAGTAGTTAGATACCTAGTATTAGATTATGACAATTCAATTCATCTGTAAATTCAATTAACTATGCTGAGTTTTTCCAGACCATGTGTCCTGACCAGGAAACTTTAGTTCGAGATCCATTGATCCTAATCATGTCAGGTGGTCCGGAGGAACGTAGGAACCTTTCTTTGTACTGTATGACATCTTGACCGTTTTAGACTGTACAAATGTATTTATAGACATGAAACATATTCATTCATTATTGGATGAATCTTTGTGTTCCGGAAGTGGCTTATGGAGAGAGCACTCTGTGTGAATCAGACGGATATTGAAATCTCTTCACAGAACTCAGGAACACACCCCGGGGTCTATTGTACACCAAACAAAGGAGCTCATCGGAGAGTACTTAATAAGTGGGAGTGTGTTTGTGTTACTGGTGATGGTGAGCATTTTATGTCATTCCAGCCCTGCTAACTCTCTCGTCTTCTCACTCTGAGGGGATGGACAGGAGCTTGGACAACCACAATAGCCAGAACGCCATTTCTGTCCTTTACAAATGAATGATCATTTCAGCCAGCCAATCTCCACTCCCACAACGCCTGACACAGACAGCACTCCCCTCAAAGAGCTACATCTAACAGTTCTATAAGTGATCAACGAGACCCCTATCCAGGGTGTGAAAATGGACTCGGGCCTCTGCTGTAGCTGTATGAAATTGATAATGACCAAGAGACTGCATATGTAGTAAGATGAAAAGAAGCGGAAATGACTTGGCCAAGGTAGGAACAGGTGTTAAATTAGGTGGCTTTCAGTATATTTGAACTGAAACTGAAATGACAGGACTAATGTAGATGGTCCACCCCTTCATAGAGCTGGGTGGGAATAAAGCTGAATGAAATTGGTAATGGAAAGAGGCTGTATGTAATAGCCAGGGTATGTACAGACTGAACACGTGTTAAGATAGTGGCTTTTAGAGGAGTTGAAAATGAACCCTAATGATAAGACTAATGGAGATGGTGTTACACCTTTAGATACAGTACATGTATGTATCAGTGTGTACAGACTGAACACGTGTTAAGATGGTGGCTTTTAGTGGAGCTGAAAATTAAGGACTAATGAGGCTTTTGTATACGGGGAATGATGGAGACACTCACTGATAGACCCACATTGTGATGTAAAAATAATGACGCCTGAAATGAGATTTTTTGGAGGTAATTGCTATATCCTGTTTAGAGCCTTCACAGCCGTGTTCTACTGAAAAAACACGTGCCCACAAGAACACGTGCAAGCAAACAAACTATCCTACCAGACAGTAACACAAAAGACATGTATGTATGCTCAGCTCACCCCCCCCCCCCCCAAAAAAAAAACACACACTCACACATTAAAATATGCTTAAAAACACACACACACACACACACACACACACACACAAAGAGGCTTTAAACACAGGCAGAAATAATTGCTCAGATGTAAGCTGAAGACAGCTGGCTGGTTGGTGATGCATAGTAATTGAGCAGAAGATGAGAAGGCAATAAGTGTGTGTGTGTGTGTGTGTGTGTCAGTGGAGGCTCTTCAGAGGAGGAAGGGGAGGACCATCCTCCTCAGAAAAATACAAATGTATAAAAAGTTATATTTTTAGATAAAACTATACAAAATATATTCACGTCACCAAATCATTGATTAAAACACACTTTTTTGCAGTGAAGGTCTACAATAGCCTCAACAACACTCTGTAGGGTAGCACCATGGCATAGCAGGAGGACAGCTAGCTTCCGTCCTCCTCTGGGTACATTGACTTCAACATGGTTCTCACCACTTCCATAGACTTACACAGTAATTATGACAACTTCCGGGGGACGTCCTCCAATCTATCAGAGCTCTGGCAGCATGAACTGACATGTTGTCCACAAAATCAAAGGAACAGAGAATGAATTCAGTACTGAAAGCATAAGCTACAGCTAGCTAGCACTGCAGTGCACCAAATGTGGTGAGTAGTTGACTCAAAGAAAGATAAAGACAATAGGTGAACAGTTAACATTTCTTCCAAAATGAAAGAGAAGCAAGATAAAGATTGTCTTTTTTTTAAACTTTCAGTTTCACTTACTTAGCTAGCAAATGCAGCTAGCTAGTTTAGCCTACTCAAACCCCCTCCTCAAACAGATGGATGCCATGTTAGCTAGCTGGCTATGACTGTCCAACACAACACTGGAACTCTTCCAAGTCAAGGTCAGCTTTTAATTTTACTAATGTATTGCCACCGGGGTCTGCCGGTGTAACTGCTAAACTGACTTTACTGACTGCACACTAACGTTACTGCATGATTGTAGCGGGTTTAGTAACCTGTTATTTCTATTAGCTATGTTGACTAGGACGTTACTTTAGCTAATATGGTGACAACGATGTAGGCTTTAGTGGTTATGATATGGTTTGGCTTGGAAAGGTTTCTTCGCCTGGTCACATACATCTAATGTGTTGTGCATTGAAGAAGTCCACAAGCGAAGGGAAAAAGGTGAGAGGAGGAGAGAGCATAGATGTGAGAAGGAATTTAACATGGCTGCTATGAAACAAATGTTCATTAGTGATCAGGGGTGAATTCATTCCACGGATTCTGTTGAAAAACATTTCTTAAACGGAAGCACACGGAACGAAACAGGGATAAACATTCCTGAATTTGTCCAATAGAAACTCTCATTTGCCACTGTTAGACTAATGATTACACCCTAGATCAGCTAGACGCAGGCAAGACTGTGCAAGGCGGTATTGCATGTGTCACTGTCTGTCACTTCAAATGTTTCTCTCGACCTGTGTGCACCGACGTTGTAAACTTTCATTCACAGGCTAGGTTGTAGCAACCTCATGATGGGTATAGGGAACATGTGAGTATCATGTAGTAGCCTAAGCATATCGATGTTACACTGAGCTGGTTGAATGGAATATGAAAGACAGTTATCCAATATGCTGTAATAGAATTAAGGCCATGCGCATGACACAAATCATCCTCCATTTTAAACGCCATCGACCGCCACAGGTGTGTGTGTGTGTGTGTGTGTGTGTGTGTGTGGTTGTGTGTGTGTGTGTGTGTGGTTGTGTGTGTGTGTGTGTGTGTGTGTGGTTGTGTGTGTGTGTGTGTGTGGTTGTGTGTGGTTGTGTGTGTGTGTGTGTGTGGTTGTGTGTGTGTGTGTGTGTGGTTGTGTGTGTGTGTGTGTGTGTGTGTGTGTGTGTGTGTGTGTGTGTGTGTGTGTGTGTGTGTGTGTGTGTGTGTGTGTGTGTGTGTGTGTGTGTGTGGTTGTGTGTGTGTGTGTGTGGTTGTGTGTGTGTGTGTGTGTGTGTGTGGTTGTGTGTGTGTGTGTGTGTGTGTGTGTGTGTGTGTGTGTGTGTGTGTGTGTGTGTGTGTGTGTGTGTGTGTGTGTGTGTGTGTGTGTGTGTGTGTGTGTGTACACTTAAAAGCCTGCAGGTACATACATACTCATGACAAGTGTTAATATTTATTACAACTGCAGGCTTTAAGGTACTCTCCCTGGGAGCTGTGGTGAGAGGCCCTGACCTAGCTGTTACTCTCCCTGGGAGCTGTGGTGAGAGGTCCAGACCTAGCTGCTACTCTCCCTGGGAGCTGTGGTGAGAGGTCCAGACCTAGCTGGTACTCTCCCTGGGAGCTGTGGTGAGAGGTCCAGACCTAGCTGGTACTCTCCCTGGGAGCTGTGGTGAGAGGTCCAGACCTAGCTGCTACTCTCCCTGGGAGCTGTGGTGAGAGGTCCTGACCTAGCTGCTACTCTCCCTGGGAGCTGTGGTGAGAGGTCCAGACCTAGCTGGTACTCTCCCTGGGAGCTCTGGTGAGAGGTCCAGACCTAGCTGGTACTCTCCCTGGGAGCTGTGGTGAGAGGTCCAGACCTAGCTGGTACTCTCCCTGGGAGCTGTGGTGAGAGGTCCAGACCTAGCTGCTACTCTCCCTGGGAGCTGTGGTGAGAGGTCCTGACCTAGCTGCTACTCTCCCTGGGAGCTGTGGTGAGAGGTCCAGACCTAGCTGGTACTCTCCCTGGGAGCTGTGGTGAGAGGTCCAGACCTAGCTGCTACTCTCCCTGGGAGCTGTGGTGAGAGGTCCTGACCTAGCTGCTACTCTCCCTGGGAGCTGTGGTGAGAGGTCCAGACCTAGCTGGTACTCTCCCTGGGAGCTGTGGTGAGAGGTCCAGACCTAGCTGCTACTCTCCCTGGGAGCTGTGGTGAGAGGTCCAGACCTAGCTGCTACTCTCCCTGGGAGCTGTGGTGAGAGGTCCAGACCTAGCTGGTACTCTCCCTGGGAGCTGTGGTGAGAGGTCCAGACCTAGCTGGTACTCTCCCTGGGAGCTGTGGTGAGAGGTCCTGACCTAGCTGGTACTCTCCCTGGGAGCTGTGGTGAGAGGTCCAGACCTAGCTGGTACTCTCCCTGGGAGCTGTGGTGAGAGGTCCAGACCTAGCTGGTACTCTCCCTGGGAGCTGTGGTGAGAGGTCCAGACCTAGCTGGTACTCTCCCTGGGAGCTGTGGTGAGAGGTCCAGACCTAGCTGCTACTCTCCCTGGGAGCTGTGGTGAGAGGTCCAGACTTAGCTGGTACTCTCCTTGGGAGCTGTGGTGAGAGGTCCAGACCTAGCTGGTACTCTCCCTGGGAGCTGTGGTGAGAGGTCCAGACCTAGCTGGTACTCTCCCTGGGAGCTGTGGTGAGAGGTCCAGACCTAGCTGCTACTCTCCCTGGGAGCTGTGGTGAGAGGTCCTGACCTAGCTGCTACTCTCCCTGGGAGCTGTGGTGAGAGGTCCAGACCTAGCTGCTACTCTCCCTGGGAGCTGTGGTGAGAGGTCCAGACCTAGCTGCTACTCTCCCTGGGAGCTGTGGTGAGAGGCCCTGCCCTAGCTGGTACTCTCCCTGGGAGCTGTGGTGAGAGGTCCAGACCTAGCTGGTACTCTCCCTGGGAGCTGTGGTGAGAGGTCCAGACCTAGCTGGTACTCTCCCTGGGAGCTGTGGTGAGAGGTCCTGACCTAGCTGGTACTCTCCCTGGGAGCTGTGGTGAGAGGTCCAGACCTAGCTGGTACTCTCCCTGGGAGCTGTGGTGAGAGGTCCAGACCTAGCTGGTACTCTCCCTGGGAGCTGTGGTGAGAGGTCCAGACCTAGCTGGTACTCTCCCTGGGAGCTGTGGTGAGAGGTCCAGACCTAGCTGCTACTCTCCCTGGGAGCTGTGGTGAGAGGTCCAGACCTAGCTGGTACTCTCCCTGGGAGCTGTGGTGAGAGGTCCAGACCTAGCTGCTACTCTCCCTGGGAGCTGTGGTGAGAGGTCCAGACCTAGCTGGTACTCTCCCTGGGAGCTGTGGTGAGAGGTCCAGACCTAGCTGGTACTCTCCCTGGGAGCTGTGGTGAGAGGTCCAGACCTAGCTGCTACTCTCCCTGGGAGCTGTGGTGAGAGGTCCAGACCTAGCTGCTACTCTCCCTGGGAGCTGTGGTGAGAGGTCCAGACCTAGCTGCTACTCTCCCTGGGAGCTGTGGTGAGAGGTCCAGACCTAGCTGCTACTCTCCCTGGGAGCTGTGGTGAGAGGTCCAGACCTAGCTGCTACTCTCCCTGGGAGCTGTGGTGAGAGGTCCAGACCTAGCTGCTACTCTCCCTGGGAGCTGTGGTGAGAGGTCCAGACCTAGCTGCTACTCTCCCTGGGAGCTGTGGTGAGAGGTCCAGACCTAGCTGCTACTCTCCCTGGGAGCTCTGGTGAGAGGTCCTGACCTAGCTGCTACTCTCCCTGGGAGCTGTGGTGAGAGGTCCAGGCCTAGCTGGTACTCTTCCTGGGAGCTGTGGTGAGAGGTCCAGACCTAGCTGCTACTCTCCCTGGGAGCTGTGGTGAGAGGTCCAGACCTAGCTGCTACTCTCCCTGGGAGCTGTGGTGAGAGGTCCAGACCTAGCTGGTACTCTTCCTGGGAGCTGTGGTGAGAGGTCCAGGCCTAGCTGGTACTCTTCCTGGGAGCTGTGGTGAGAGGTCCAGACCTAGCTGCTACTCTCCCTGGGAGCTGTGGTGAGAGGTCCAGACCTAGCTGCTACTCTTCCTGGGAGCTGTGGTGAGAGTGTGATCCCAGACCTAGCTGCTACTCTCCCTGGGAGCTGTGGTGAGTGTGTGATCCCATACCTGAGGAAGACCTCCTCCATGGTGGTGACAGAGGCTCCATAGCTGGCGATGCCCAGCTCCTCTCTGTTCATCTCCAGCTCTGCAAACAGCAGCTCAAACCTGGAGAGGGAAGAACGTTGATCCATCAGAGATCAGTCAGACCCGGGTCTAAAACAGTCTTCTGTCATGGGGATCTACGGTGACATCACAGGCCGTTAAATAACCTCAACAGTCAGTCAATACTCCCTCCAGATAAAACCAACAACTAGGGCAGGGACCAAAATTACCACCCTATTCCCATTTTACTGCACTACTTTTCACCAGGTCAAAAGTGGTCAAAAGTAGTGCACTAAATAGGGAGCCATTTGGGACATAAGCTATATATCTACTTGAAACATCACCCTTACCTCTAGAAGTAGAGGTGTCTGTAATCATACTGTAGCAAGCAGCAACACCCTCAGATTGGACCCAACTTGGGCTCATCAAAATAGACTGACAAAAATAGTGTGTCACACTAAACACCGAGCTGTGGCCATCGGCACTGATGGCCTGTGTGAGATTGGGTATTGATTTTGTCTTACCGGTTGGTGTTCTCTTTGGGCAGAATGTATGAGAGCTCAGCCCCAGCACTGCTCTCCAGCGTGGCATTGGGAACGTACATGTGGACCAGACGCGTGATCTCAGACACGTTGCACAGCGCATCCTTCACGATCACCATGTGGTAGCCAGCACCTGAGACGCAGGAGAAGGAATGTAAAGTTACATCTCTGAATCCCTCTCCCATCACCTCATGACATTCTACAACTACTAGTTATTCACACTATGTTCTGTCTTGTATTCTTCACTCCCACTTCACCCCTTCTATCCAACCCTTTTCATTTCACCACTACATTCCACCTCTTCTCTCCTCTCTGTTTCCACAACCTCTCTATCACACCTGTTCATTTTATCATCCCTCCTCTCTTCCACACCCTTTACCCTCTCTACCCATTATCCCTCCTCTCTTCCCTCTCCCACACCCTTTCCCCTCTCTACCCATTCTCCCTCCCTCCTCCCTCTCCCACACCCTTTCCCCTCTCTACCCATTATCCCTCCTCTCTTCCCTCTCCCACACCCTTTCCCCTCTCTACCCATTCTCCCTCCCTCCCTCCTCCCTCTCCCACACCCTTTCCCCTCTCTACCCATTATCCCTCCTCTCTTCCCTCTCCCACACCCTTTCCCCTCTCTACCCATTCTCCCTCCCTCCCCTCCCTCTCCCACACCCTTTCCCCTCTCTACCCATTATCCCTCCCTCCCTCCCTCCTCTCTTCCCTCTCCCACACCCTTTCCCCTCTCTACCCATTCTCTCTCCCTCCCTCCCTCCCTCCTCTCTTCCCTCTCCCACACCCTTTCCCCTCTCTACCCATTCTCCCTCCCTCCCTCCTCCCTCTCCCACACCCTTTCCCCTCTCTACCCATTATCCCTCCTCTCTTCCCTCTCCCACACCCTTTCCCCTCTCTACCCATTATCCCTCCCTCCCTACCCATTATCCCTCCTCTCTTCCCTCTCCCACACCCTTTCCCCTCTCTACCCATTATCCCTCCCTCCCCTCTTCCCTCTCCCACACCCTTTACCCTCTCTACCCTCCCTCCCTCCCTCCTCTCTTCCCTCTCCCACACCCTTTCCCCTCTCTACCCATTATCCCTCCCTCCCTCCTCTCTTCCCTCTCCCACACCCTTTACCCTCTCTACCCTCCCTCCCTCCCTCCTCTCTTCCCTCTCCCACACCCTTTACCCTCTCTACCCTCCCTCCCTCCCTCCTCTCTTCCCTCTCCCATACCCTTTACCCTCTCTACCCATTCTCCCTCCCTCCCTCCCTCCCTCCTCTCTTCCCTCTCCCATACCCTTTACCCTCTCTACCCATTCTCCCTCCCTCCCTCCCTCCTCTCTTCCCTCTCCCATACCCTTTACCCTCTCTACCCATTCTTCTTTTTCTCCCTCCCTCCTCTCACCATATTTGTTCTTGAGAAACAGAGGCGAGCCGCAGCACTGCAGCTCTCCCCCAGCCATGATGACTATACGGTCCCCCAGCAGGTCGGCCTCGTCCATAAAGTGTGTAGTCAGCAGGATGGTGCGCCCGCGCTTCTCACCCTGGAGCAGGTCCCAGGTGGCCCGCCTCGCCGACGGGTCCATGCCCGACGTGGGCTCATCCAACATCACCACCTGGATGGGAGGAGTGGTGAGATGGAGGGATGGAAGGACAAAGATAGAGACAGGGAGGGGGGTGGAGGAAGGGGAAGATTGAGGGATGGAAGTGAAGGGACAGAGAAAGAGCCAGATGGGTAAGATGTGTTGAAATAGCCTTGTGTGTTGCACATACTGTGCATCAAGTATTCATACCACATTTTGTTGTGTTACAGCCCAAATTCAAAATGGATTTCAGAGAATGTTTTTCTCACCCATCTACACACAATACCCCATAATGACAAAGTGAAAAAATGTTTTTAGGAATTTTAAAAAATGAAATAAATAAAAGTCTAATTGACCAAAGTATTCACACCCTCGAGTCAATACTTTGTAGAAGCACTTTTGGCATGGATTACAGCTGTGAGTAGGCTGGGTCAGTCTCTATGGATTGTGCAATATTTGCCCATTTATTATTTTCTAAATTCTTCAAGGGCTGTCAAATTGGTTGTTAATCATTGCTAGACACCCATGTTCAGGTCTTGCCATAGATTTTCAAGTAGATTTAAGTCAAAACTGTAACTCAGTAACTCAGGAACATTTACTGACTTCTTGGTAAGCAACTCCAGTGTATATTTTGCCTTGTGTTTTAGGTTATTGTCCTGCTGAAAGGTGAACTCATCTCCCAGTGTCTGGTGGAAAGCAGACAGATCCAGGTTTTTCTCTAGGATTTAGCCTGTGCTTAGCTCCATTCTGTTTCTTCATTTATCCTGAAAAACTCCTCAGTCCATAACAATTTCAAGCACACCCATAACACAATGCAGCCACCCCGATGTTTGAAAATATGAAGAGTGGTACTCAGTAATGTGTTGTACTGGATTTGCCCCAAACATAACACTATATATTCAGGACAAAAAGTGCATTTCTTTGCAATTTTTTTTCTCCCAGTATTAGTTTAGTGCCTTGTTGCAAACATGATGCGTGTTTTGCAATATTTGTATTCTGTACAGGTTTCCTTCTTTTCACTCTGTCAATTAGGTTAGTATTGTGGACTAACTACATTATTGTTGAACCACCGTTCTCTCATAGTAATTAAACTCTAACTGTTTTAAAGTCACCATTGGCCTCATGGTGAAACCCCTAAACGATTTCCTTCCTCTCCGGCAACTGTGTTATGAAGGACGCCTGTATCTTTGTAGTTACTGGGTGTATTGATACACCATCAGAAGTGTAATTAATAACTTCACCATGCTCAAAGGGATATTCAATGTCTAATTTATTTTTTATCTACCAATAGGTACCCTTCTTTGTGAGGCATTGGAAAACCTCCCTGGTCTTTGTGGTTGAATCTGTGTTTGAATCTGAGTTTGAAATTCACTTCTAGACGGAGGGGCCTTACATATTGTAAGTGTGGGGTACAGAGATGAGGTAGTCATTCAAAAATCATGTTAAACACTATTATTGCACACAGAGTGAGTCCATGCAACTTATTACGTGACTTGTTAAGCAAATGTTTACTCCTAAACGTATTTAGGCTTGTCATAACAAACGGGTTGAATACTTATGGACTCAAGACATTTCAGCGTTATATTTTTCGTACATAGAAAAACAACATAATTCCACTTTGACATTATGAGGTATTGTGTTTAGGCCAGTGACAACAATCTCAACGTAATCCATTTTAAATGCAGGCTGTAACACAACAAAATGTGGAAAAGGAATCTGTATTTATTCATGCAATTATGTTATGCCTGTACTTTGACAATGCCACGCTAACTAACCCTCTGGGGTTAATAAAGTCATTTTGAATTGAGTGACAAGGCAATACCTTCAGGTCAAAAGCAGTGCACTGAATAGGGAAATGGGTGGCATTTGGGACACAATCCAATACTGACCTTGGAGTCTCCGATGAGGCCGATGCCAATGGATAGTTTCCTCTTCATCCCACCTGACAGGGTCTTGGAGTGGGAATGTCGCTTGTCCTCCAGGTTCAGAATCCTGATGATCCGGTCCACCTCAGCTGGAATCTTCTCCTGGGAATAACCCTTCAGCTGGAGACGAGAGAGAGAGAGAGACATAAGGAATAACCCTTCAACTGGAGACGAGAGAGACATAAGGAATACCCCTTCAGCTGGAGACGAGAGAGAGAGAGACATAAGGAATACCCACCCCTTCAGCTGGAGACGAGACAGAGAAAGACATAAGGAATAACCCTTCAGATGGAGACGAGAGAGAGAGAGAGACATAAGGAATACCCCTTCAGCTGGAGACGAGAGAGAGAGAGACACATAAGGAATACCCCTTCAGCTGGAGACGAGAGAGAGAGACAGACATAAGGAATACCCCTTCAGCTGGAGACGAGAGAGAGAGACATAAGGAATACCCCTTCAGCTGGAGACGAGAGAGAGAGAGACATAAGGAATACCCCTTCAGCTGGAGACGAGAGAGAGAGAGAGTTAAGGAATACCCCTTCAGCTGGAGACGAGAGAGAGAGAGAGAGAGAGACATAAGGAATACCCCTTCAGCTGGAGACGAGAGAGAGAGAGAGACATAAGGAATACCCCTTCAGCTGGAGACGAGACAGAGAGAGAGAGACATAAGGAATAACCCTTCAGCTGGAGACGAGAGAGAGAGAGACATAAGGAATACCCCTTCAGCTGGAGACGAGACAGAGAGAGAGAGACATAAGGAATAACCCTTCAGCTGGAGACGAGAGAGAGAGAGACATAAGGAATACCCCTTCAGCTGGAGACGAGACAGAGAGAGAGAGACATAAGGAATAACCCTTCAGCTGGAGACGAGAGAGAGAGAGACATAAGGAATAACCCTTCAGCTGGAGACGAGAGAGAGAGAGACATAAGGAATAACCCTTCAGCTGGAGACGAGACAGAGAAAGACATAAGGAATAACCCTTCAGCTGGAGACGAGACAGAGAAAGACATAAGGAATAACCCTTCAGCTGGAGACGAGAGAGAGAGAGAGACATAAGGAATAACCCTTCAACTGGAGACGAGAGAGAGAAAGAGACATAAGGAATAACCCTTCAGCTGGAGATGAGAGGCATAAGGAATACATACCACAGCTGGAGAGTGCAATAGAGAGCGAGAGCATGAGAGAAAGCAAGGGAGAGCGAGCGCGAGAGACATAAGTGGGAAGAAGGGAAGTATGGAATGTGAGGAAAAGTTAGAGTGAAATTGAGAAAGTAAACTTAAAAGGAACGATAAGAGGACGGAATGTAAGGAACGTAGAGGGGAATGGTGCCTGCGTGCCTATCTCTGTACCTGCATGCCTGACTGCCTATCTGTCTCTGTGCCTGTCTGCCTGCCTGTCTCTGTGCCTGTCTGACTCAGTGTCTGTGTGCCTGCCTGTCTCGGTGCCTATCTACCTCCCTGACTCGGTGCCTGCCTGCCTGTCTCGGTGCCTGTCTGCCTGCCTGTCTCTGTGTCTGTCTGCCTGCCTCCCTGACTCGGTGCCTGTGTGCCTGTCTCGGTGCCTGTCTACCTCCCTGACTCGGTGCCTGTGTGCCTGTCTCGGTGCCTGTCTACCTCCCTGAATCGGTGCCTGCCTGCCTGTCTCGGTGCCTGCCTGTCTCTGTGCCTGTCTGCCTCCCTGACTCGGTGCCTGTGTGCCTGCCTGCCTGTCTCGGTGCCTGTCTACCTCCCTGACTCGGTGCCTGCCTGCCTGTCTCGGTGCCTGCGTGCCCGCATCGGTGCCTGCGTGCGTGCCTGCCTGCCTGTCTCGGTGCCTGCCTGCGTGTTTGCATGTCTTACCTGTGTGTAGAATAGCAGGTGCTCCTGGACAGTGAGGTTGTCAAAGAGCACGTCGTGCTGCGGACACAGGCCCAGGCTGTGGCGAATCAGAGCCATGTCCTGACAGATGTCATAGCCGTTAATGTAGGCCCTGCCACTGCTGGGAGGAAACAGACCTGGAGGATACACAGAGAAACATAGCTGTTAATGTAGGCCCTGCTACTGAAACAGACCTGGAGGATACACAGAGAAACATAGCTGTTAATGTAGGCCCTGCTACTGAAACAGACCTGGAGGATACACAGAGAAACATAGCTGTTAATGTAGGCCCTGCTACTGAAACAGACCTGGAGGATACACAGAGAAACATAGCTGTTAATGTAGGCCCTGCTACTGAAACAGACCTGGAGGATACACAGAGAAACATAGCTGTTAATGTAGGCCCTGCTACTGAAACAGACCTGGAGGATACACAGAGAAACATAAGGAGTGAGTTGTACAATACAAAGCCTATTGTGAGTTTGGTTTTAAGAGGAGGCACACTGGCCTGTCTATGCTTGCGGTTCTGTTAGCGTCATCACTGTTTTCAATTCGGTCTGTAGATTGTACAAGGGAAAAGTAGGAATGTGTATGGCTGTGTGTGTGTGTGTGTGTGTGTGTGTGTGTGTGTGTGTGTGTGTGCGTCCCACCTGTCAGCATGGACAGTGTGGTGGTCTTCCCGGCTCCGTTGTGCCCCAGCAGAACTGTGATCTGGCCCTCGAACATGTTCACTGTCAGATCCTTGACAGCCTGCCGCGTCTTGTTACCCACTTTGAACTCCTGGCAGGATGACAATCATTCCATCTAAATGGTTACAATGGCCTACCTATCCCTGGATTAACATCATTACAATGGCCTACCTATCCCTGGATTAACATCATTACAATGGCATACCTATCCCTAGATTAACATCATTACAATGGCCAACCTATCCCTGGATTAAAATCATTACAATGGCCTACCTATCCCTGGATTAACATCATTACAATGGCCTACCTATCCCTGGATTAAAATCATTACAATGGCATCCCTATCCCTGGATTAACATCATTACAATGGCCTATTTATCCCTGGATTAACATCATTACAATGGCATCCCTATCCCTAGATTAAAATCATTACAATGGCCAACCTATCCCTGGATTAACATCATTACAATGGCCTACCTATCCCTGGATTAAAATCATTACAATGGCCTACCTATCCCTGGATTAACATCATTACAATGGCATACCTATCCCTAGATGAACATCATTACAATGGCCAACCTATCCCTGGATTAAAATCATTACAATGGCCTACCTATCCCTGGATTAACATCATTACAATGGCCTACCTATCCCTGGATTAAAATCATTACAATGGCCTACCTATCCCTGGATTAAAATCATTACAATGGCCTACCTATCGTTGGATTAACATCATTACAATGGCATACCTATCCCTGGATTAACATCATTACAATGGCCAACCTATCCCTGGATTAACATCATCACAATGGCCTACCTATCCCTGGATTAACATCATTACAATGGCCTACCTATCCCTGGATTAAAATCATTACAATGGCATCCCTATCCCTGGATTAACATCATTACAATGGCCTACCTATCCCTGGATTAACATCATTACAATGGCATACCTATCCCTGGATTAACATCATTACAATGGCCTACCTATCCCTGGATTAACATCATTACAATGGCCTACCTATCCCTGGATTAACATCATTACAATGGCCTACCTATCCCTGGATTAAAATCATTACAATGGCCTACCTATCCCTGGATTAAAATCATTACAATGGCACCCCTATCCCTGGATTAACATCATTACAATGGCATACCTATCCCTGGATTAAAATCATTACAATGGCCTACCTATCCCTGGATTAAAATCATTACAATGGCCTACCTATCCCTGGATTAACATCATTGCAATGGCCTACCTATCCCTGGATTAAAATCATTACAATGGCATCCCTATCCCTGGATTAAAATCATTACAATGGCCTACCTATCCCTGGATTAAAATCATTACAATGGCCTACCTATCCCTGGATTAACATCATTGCAATGGCCTACCTATCCCTGGATTAAAATCATTACAATGGCCTACCTATCCCTGGATTAAAATCATTACAATGGCATCCCTATCCCTGGATTAAAATCATTACAATGGCCAACCTATCCCTGGATTACAATCATTACAATGGTCTACCTATCCCTGGATTAAAATCATTACAATGGCCTACCTATCCCTCGATTAAAATCATTCCATCTAAGTGATTACAACTGACTATTTATCCACGGATAAAATCATTAAGGACCGCAACCACCCGAGCCACGGCCTGTTCTCCCCATTTCCATCACTCTGACGCGGGCAATATAGGAGCATCATGACAAAAACTTCCTGCACTGTTTGGAGCCTAACAATTTCACTGTACCCTGCAATTACATCTGCGACCCTGTGCATGCAACTAATAAACTAATTTAATGATAACAATGGCCTACCTATCCCTGAGGGAAGTCATTATTTTGCTCTTTGTTATCCCTCTCCAGCCCTGGGTGTAATCACCTCATCTCCAGCCCTGGGTCTAATCACCTCATCTCCAGCCCTGGGTCTAATCACCTCATCTCCAGCCCTGGGTGTAATCACCTCATCTCCAGCCCTGGGTGTAATCACCTCATCTCCAGCCCTGGGTGTAATCACCTCATCTCCAGCCCTGAGTGTAATCACCTCATCTCCAGCCCTGGGTGTAATCACCTCATCTCCAGCCCTGGGTCTAATCACCTCATCTCCAGCCCTGGGTGTAATCACCTCATCTCCAGCCCTGGGTGTAATCACCTCATCTCCAGCCCTGGGTGTAATCACCTCCTCTCCAGCCCTGGGTGTAATCACCTCCTCTCCAGCCCTGGGTCTAATCACCTCATCTCCAGCCCTGAGTGTAATCACCTCATCTCCAGCCCTGAGTGTAATCACCTCATCACCAGCCCTGAGTGTAATCACCTCATCTCCAGCCCTGAGTGTAATCACCTCATCTCCAGCCCTGAGTGTAATCACCTCATCTCCAGCCCTGAGTGTAATCACCTCATCTCCAGCCCTGGGTGTAATCACCTCATCTCCAGCCCTGGGTGTAATCACCTCATCTCCAGCCCTGGGTGTAATCACCTCATCTCCAGCCCTGGCTCTAATCACCTCATCTCCAGCCCTGGGTCTAAGGGCCTAGCTTCATAATCGCCTTCTCCATTATCCTTCTCCTCATCTCCTTCTCCCAAACTTAGCAAAGTGTTTTATCTACCCAGCCCTGGGTTGTGTTGATTAATCTTCAAACTGAAGAAAACACACAAAAAATTTACCAAAAATCTCCTCCTGCCTAGTTCCAGTTCAAAAACATCATTACATAACAATGTGAAATTAGATTCTCTTTTACATGTTGAGGACCACACTGAAATAAAGGCACAGTCCCATAATGGTAAAGCTACAAGGGGCTTTCTTTTTCTGTAAAAACATGTTCAACCACTTGATGTCTCAGTCTCAATTCGCTCTCAACTCCTTGGCCCAAGCCTTCTATGTATAGGGACCTGAAGAGTCTGGACAGTATAAGCAGTGTAGTGGAGGAGCTTTCACTGTGTTGCTTCCACTCTATAGATCTGCAGACATCATATTGTTACAGCCAAGGGGAGGGGTAGGGATCGAATTGGGACTGGGTGGACAGGTTGCATTTAAGACCTTGCCTTGTTCAGGTGTTTGATCTTGACTCCTGAGACCAGTCCGGCTGGCTCCTCCTCGATGAACTCTCCCTTCAGAGCCTTCTCCACGTCTTCCTCTTCCTTCACCATGGCCATGCGGGGGCTGCTGCACCAGTAGGACGGCTGGAGAGAAAGGGAATGGGAGAAAGAAAATAAGTGGAATGCTTCTCTTTCCTCAGCTCGTACCCTTATGGTCAGTATCAGAAAGATACCTCTATCATAGGTATTGTCTATGGAGTAAACATTAACCTAGTCAGGGATGGGCAACTCCAGTCCTCAACACAGCTGATGAAACTAAAACCATTCTAAACTGAAGACCATGATTAGTTGATTATTGGAGTCAGGTGTGTTAGCAGGGGCTTTGGAAAACATTCAGTGAGATCCAAACTAAGGTCAATGACAATGCATCCAAAAAGCCACCCGATACGGCTGCTAATGGGGAAGTCATTGAGTTGTTACATAACCTGTCTGCTCCTTATCAAGACACTACACCAGCGTTTCCCACACTCGATCCTCAGGACCCCAAGGGCTCCACGTTTTGGTTTTTGCCCTAACACTACACAGCCAATTCAAATGATCAAAGCTAGACTATTATTATTTGAATCAGTTGTGTATTGTTAGGGCAAAAACCAAAACGTGCACCCCTTAGGGTCCTGAGGACAGAGTTCGGGAAACCATGCACCACATACACACACCAAACTAAATCAACAAAACGGCCCTCTTGAAGGAGAACAACAGCTATGACTGTAAATAAAGGTCGGGATGAGGAAGTGGGTGGGCTGTTTTATGCTTAATTAATTAGCTATCCATCCCATGCTCGTTAATCATTAAGGATATAAATTACAATAATGTAAACGTCTATGGAATTGTTAACTGAGTAGGGAGGGAGTAAGCACTACTGCAGTACTGCTGAACTCACAAAATGAATTTCCATGGAAATGGACAATACAAGCATTGTATTGTTGTCTACAGTTTGTAATTTCCCTGTCTCTCTCTATCAAGCCAACGCACGCCGACTAAGACTAATTGTTCATTACTGGATACTAGAGGTCAACCGATTAATCGGAATGGCCGATTAATTAGGTCCGATTTCAAGTTTTCACAACAATCGGAAATCGGTAATTTTGGACTCCGATATTGCAGTTTTTTTTTGTTACACCTTTATTTAATCTTTATTTAACTAGGCAAGTCAGTTAAGAACAAATGGGTTAACTGCCTTGTTCAGGAGCAGAACGACACATTTTTACCTTGTCAGCTCAGGGGATCCAATCTTGCAACCTTACGGTTAACTAGTCCAACGCCCTAACCACCTGCCTCACGAGGAGCCCGCCTGTTACGCGAATGCAGGAAGAAGCCAAGGTAAGTTGCTAGCTAGCATTAAACTTAAATCAGTCATAATCACTAGTTATAACTACACATGGTTGGTGATATTACTAGTTTATCTAGCGTGTACTGCGTTGCATATAATCAATGCAGTGGGCATTCGCGAAAAAGGACTGTCGTTGCTCCAATGTGTACCTAACCACCAATTCCTTTCTTAAAATCAATACACATTAGTATATATTTTTAAACCTGCATATTTAGCTAAAATAAATCCAGGTTAGCAGGCAATATTAACCAGGTGAAATTGTGTCACTTCTCTTGCGTTCATTGCACGCAGAGTCAGGGTATATGCAACAGTTTGGGCAGCCTGGCTCATTGCGAACTAATTTGCCAGAATTATGACATAACATTGAAGGTTGTGCAATGTAACAGGAATATTTAGACTGATGGATGCCACCCGTTGGATAAAATACGGAACTGTTCAGTCTTGTTTTCGAGATGATAGTTTCCGGATTTGACCATATTAAATGACCTAGGGCTCACATTTCTGTGTGTTATTATGTTATAATTAAGTCTATGATTTGATAGAGCAGTCTGACTGAGCGATGGTAGGCACCAGAAGGCTCATAAGCATTCATTTAAACAGCACTTTCGTGCGTTTTGCCAGCAGCTCTGCTGTTTATGACTTCAAGCCTATCAACTCCCAAGATTAGGCTGGTTTAACGATGTGAAATGGCTAGCTAGTTAGCGGGGTGAGCGCTAATAGCGTTTCAAACATCACTCGCTCTGAGACTTGGAGTAGTTATTCCCCTTGCTCTGCATGGGTAACGCTGCTTCGAGGGTGGCTGTTGTCGATATGTTCCTGGTTCGAGCCCAGGTAGGAGCGAGGGACAGAAGCTATACTGTTACACTGGCAATACTAAAGTGCCTATAAGAACATCCAATAGTCAAAGGTACATGAAATCCAAATCGTATAGAGAGAAATAGTCCTATAATTCCTATAATAACTACAACCTAAAACTTCTTACCTGGGAATATTGAAGACTCATGTTAAAAGGAACCACCAGCTTTCATATGTTCTCATGTTCTGAGCAAGGAACTGAAACGTTAGCTTTCTTACATGGCACACATTGCACTTTTACTTTCTTCTCCAACACTTTGTTTTTTCAGGATTTAAACCAAATTGAACATGTTTCATTATTTACTTGAGGCTAAATGGATTTCATTGATGTATTATATTAAGTTAAAATAAGTGTTCATTCAGTATTGTTGTAATTGTCATTATTACAAATAAATCCCCCCCAAAAATTTGTCCGATTAATTGGTATCGACTTTTTTTGGTCCTCCAATAATCGGTATCAGCGTTGAAAAATCATAAATCGGTCGACCTCTACTGGATACCACGTCAGCAAATTAAATACATGTTTCCCTTCCAGCACAGATTCAATGAAAATGTGATCATCTTAGTCTATCTTACTGGGAGTCAATCTAAGTCCTCCTAGTCTGACATATTTAATGCTAAATGGATATTAAGAACATTTCCCTCTCCTCTCTCCTCCCCCTCTGCTCTAACCC
The DNA here is from genome assembly GCF_057628025.1 of Oncorhynchus mykiss. Taxonomy (NCBI): domain Eukaryota; kingdom Metazoa; phylum Chordata; class Actinopteri; order Salmoniformes; family Salmonidae; genus Oncorhynchus; species Oncorhynchus mykiss. Next base: position 68,224,370 of record NC_143034.1, on the reverse strand, counting down.
TAACCCTAGTGGACCTTAAAGGAACCATCAGACATCTGTCTAACTCTAGTGGACCTTAAAGGATCCATCAAAGACATCTGTCTAACTCTAGTGGACCTTAAAGGAACCATCAAAGACATCTCTGTAACCCTAGTGGACCTGAAAGGATCCATCAGACATCTGTCTAACCCTAGTGGACCTTAAAGGAACCATCAGACATCTGTCTAAGCCTAATGCAAGGGTTCTCAAACTTTAAGGGGCTGAGGACCCCTATCGTGGTATAAAATTCATCAGGGACCCACCGTCTTCCATTGCAAAACATTTTGCTATTGTGTGCCCTAATGAACATGTTTGGGTTTCCAGTCCAGGAAACACAGCCAGCCTCACTCTCACTGTCTGACACAACATATACTTCCTGATATTTCTTGCAAATAAAAATAATTAGTCATTCTGCATTTCTCTCAGAATAGGGGTCAACGGGCAAATCTCTAACGCGCATGTGTCAAACTCATTCCACAGAGTGCCGAGTGTCTGCAGGTTTTTACTCCTCCTTTGAACTTGAACAGTAAGTCATTTCCACGCGTTTGTTTAGGGCTTTATTTTTTTTTTTAAACCTGCAGACACTCAGCTCTCCATGAAATGAGTTGGACACCCCTGCTCTAATAGATTTCTCCCCTGGGAACACTGACTTCATGGACACACACACACACCTTATCTCCCCCCCACACCACCACCCAGACCCAACCTACACCCACTCCTACGTACCAGTAGGAAGAAGTAGCAGGGCAGAGGGACTCCGTACTCCCCTGGGAACACAGCCTCCACGTACCAGGCCACCAGGCCATAGAGCAGGGCATCCAGCAGCAGCAGCCCCAGCACCTGGGCCAGGGAGAAGTCATCGTCCACCGTCACCGACTCAAACAGGTTACACCACTGGATCCCCGTGCCTGAGGGAAGGGGGGGATGGACGGGAGGAGAGAGAGGGAGTAAAGTTGGGTAGAGACATTTGAAATCGATTGTGAAGACTCATAATTGGAGTGTTGGTATTTAAACAGAACATTGGTATGAAGGCATTGGTGGGAGTGTGTGTGCGTCTCTCTGTGTGAGTCTCATGAGAACATGGCTCACCTTTGCCCTCAAACATGCCTAGTAGCTGCGCTCCCATGGCCATGGCCACATTGGAGATGAGGCAGGCAGACACCTTCTGGGCGTGGCTAAGCAGGTCGTAGCGAGGCCATAGGAACACATACGGCAGGTAGGACAGGAAGTAGATGAAGCCGCCCGCCGCCGCCGCCACATTGGCTGGAGAGAGAGAGAGACGGAGTGTGTTTGAGAAAGATTATAGCAGTCAGACTGCAAAGAATCACTGATCTACAAATCCCCTTGGATCCCAAATAACTTGTCATTAGTGATTTTGTAGATGGCCTTGCTCAAACTGATCTCCTTAAACACGCTGAGAGGGAAAGGTCTGGAGGGGGGAAAACAGTTGTCACAACGTGGCCCTTTGGGGTGTATATCGTGGATCCCCCCCTCTCGCTCTCCCACCACAAGTTATGACTTTACGAAAGGTCATAAATTCCTGGCAGAGATTCTCTCCCCTGGTCATGCAGAAAGAGGGGGGAAATAAAGAGCTTCTCTTGGTTCAACTCCTATTCCCAAAAATTGGAGGATTAAACAATATTTATATTTTTGTGGGAATGGTCCGTGGGTATTTAAAGAACAATCCTGTCAGAGTTGTTTTATTTTGTGACATTAGGAAGGATGGTAGCACAGAATAATGGTAGTTTTGGAAGAGTACGTTTCTCAGTTATTCATTTTCTACCTGAATGTTGTGTACAATATATGATTGAATATGAAACTACTTGTGAGAAGATGTAATGTCATGTTGGCCTTCTAAACGAGATACTTGTTTAGCTATCAAAACAAAATCAAATCAAATTTATTTAGAAAGCCCTTCTTTACATCAGCTGATATCTCAAAGGGCTGTACAGAAACCCAGCCTAAAACCCCAAACAGCAAGCAATGCAGGTGTAGAAGCACGGTGGCTAGGAAAAACTCCCTAGAAAGAAACCTAGAGAGGAACCAGGCTATGAGGGGTGGCCAGTCCTCTTCTGGCTGTGCCAGGTGGAGATTATAACAGAACATGGCCAAGATGTTCAAATGTTCATAGATGACCAGCAGGGACAAATAATAATAATCACAGTAGTTGTTGAGGGTGCAACAAGTCAGCACCTCAGGAATAAAATGTCAGTTGGCTTTTCATAGCCAATCATTCAGAGTGTCTCTACCGCTCCTGCTGTCTCTAGAGAGTTGAAAACAGCAGGTCTGGGACAGGTAACATGTCCGGTGAACAGGTCAGGGTTCCATAGCCGCAGGCAGAACAGTTGAACAGTTTAGTTAAAGTTTTAACTAGTCAGTGGCCACACCCCAGTGAGCCCAGACATCAGGCGTCATAGAACCGCCCCTTTTCCCAGAGTATAAAACCCACTTCCTACAAAATATACATTAAGTCAGAACGCCGGGACATAGTCTCCACGTTGGAATGGCTACAATTCTATAGACCATACAGCTGTAGTTTTAGTTATATGGCTGGAAATGGTTCAACTCTGAGACTTTCGATCACTACAGAATAAGAGTAAATCTTAGACGCATAATTACTAGTCTGCAGCTAGAAATGACGTAAGTCTAGAATGAGAATACTGACTCCCGCCAAAGCATCTATGAGAACATCTCCGAATGGTACTCTGAAGTATCCATTCTAACCACCTACAACCACGAAGGACATGGTGACTTCTGGGGAAGTTAAACAGAGACTCGCTGATGAACTGACTCTCTAGCAGACAGACAGGCGATTCCAACAACAATGACATAGGGGCATAAATATATACATTGCAATCATTCTCGAATGAGCGGACATTCATGTGCAAAGGATTAGCATTTCAGTGAATATAATTATCCACTGTGTGTAGTGAATCTCCACCCCTTTCCTTTGTTTACCAAGCCATCATATTGGCTTTGTCCGCTAGGGACTTTTTCTTTGTATCATATAGTAACCCAAATATCTACTGTTTGTTTGTTATGTAATTCTGTGTGATTATTTAGTTAGTAAATAAATAATTAAGCCAAATTTTTTTTTTTTTTTATATATATATATATATATATATATATATATATATATATATATATATATATATATATATATATATATATATATATATATATATATATATATATATATATATATATATATATATATATATATATATATATATATATATATGGATATATATATATATATATATATATTGCTGATTCCTGACTTAGGGTTAGTGCAGATATCCAAGGGTTTGCGACATTCAGTAATGAGAACTGATGAGGTAATAATAACAATTAATTAATAGAAGACTAATTGATCACATATTCAAATATCTGAAGAGTTATATTTGAAAATCAACATTTTCTGTGGTGCCACGACTTCCTTGTTAATTAATAATTAAACCTAGAGAACTGATTTGTTATAAATCACTTCACATGTAATGATACGGTGTAGATGCAAAATGGATACCAAATACAAAAGACAGTCTCTGGACAATGCTCAACACGTCAGTCAATGACGGCCTGTTCAGGGGCAGAACGACAGATTTGTACCTTGTCAGCTCGGGGGTTTGAACTTGCAACCTTCCGGTTACTAGTCCAACACTCTAACCACTAGGCTGCCCTGCCGCCCCGGCAACAAAGTAACATAACAAAGTATGTTGTACTTGTGGATTTTATAGTTCCTGTCACACTAGTCGTCCTTGTGAAAGGCAACATATCTCGGCACACACACACCTTGATGAACCGATGTACACAAAGAGGTGTGAGAAGCATGATGGATGTGATGACGGGAACACAAGGTGTGAATGAACACTTCTCTTCAGCTTCACCGACATCCAGGCAATTACTCTAATGACCCCATAGGCACAGCCTTGAGAAGGTCTGTATACGAATGGTTTGCATGCTTAGAAAAGTCTGTATGATAATTGTCTACACCGATAGGACTCTCGAAAACGTAGGGAGAGCTATAGTCACAATGCATGGTTCCACTGCAACATCAGTGTTTTATAAAGCAACTGTCACTGTGTTGTTGTTGACTGGTCAGCTTCTACAGAACCTTCAGACAGGACAGTAAAGGAAGAGAGAAATGGGTGGAGAAATAGAGGAGAGAAACAGAGGAGACGCATTGTGCAAGAGAAATACCTCAATACGTTTCTCTTTCTCTCTATTCTTCCTGTGAAATGACTAGGGCCCTGTGAAAAGCCACTTGCGGCTGACAATGTGCTGCTTTAGGCCTGAATGGAGCGTACGTACATAGAAACTACTAAGTTTCCATTATCTGTTCCTTTGAAGAACGAGAGAGACAGAGAGAGATGACATTCCTTTATGAGAAGACCAACAAAAAGAGGGCAGATGAGTGTGTGCAGCTCAACCCATGTGAACACAGACAAAGAGCGCAGAGAGAGAGAGAGCGCAGAGCGAGAGAGCGTAAGAGCACCGAGAGAGAGAGAGCCGAGAGCGCAGAGAGAGAGAGAGAGCGCCGAGAGAGAGAGAGAGAGCGCCGAGAGAGAGAGAGAGAGAGAGCGCCGAGAGAGAGAGAGAGAGCGCCGAGAGAGAGAGAGAGAGCGCCGAGAGAGAGAGAGAGAGCGCCGAGAGAGCGCCGAGAGAGCGCCGAGAGAGCGCCGAGAGAGAGCGCCGAGAGAGAGCGCCGAGAACGAGAGCGCCGAGAACGAGAGAGAGAGAGAGCGCCGAGAACGAGAGCGCCGAGAACAAGAGAGAGAGAGAGCGCAGAGAGAGAGAGCGCCGAGAGAGAGAGAGCGACGAGAGAGAGAGAGCGCCGAGAGAGAGACAGCGCCGAGAGAGAGAGAGCGCCGAGAGAGAGAGAGAGCGCCGAGAGAGAGAGAGAGCGCCGAGAGAGAGAGAGAGCGCCGAGAGAGAGAGAGAGCGCCGAGAGAGAGAGAGAGCGCCGAGAGAGAGAGAGAGCGCCGAGAGAGAGAGAGAGCGCCGAGAGAGAGAGAGAGCGCCGAGAGAGAGAGAGAGCGCCGAGAGAGAGAGAGAGCGCCGAGAGAGAGAGAGAGCGCCGAGAGAGAGAGAGAGAGCGCCGAGAGAGAGAGAGAGCGCCGAGAGAGAGAGAGAGCGCCGAGAGAGAGAGAGAGCGCCGAGAGAGAGAGAGAGCGCCGAGAGAGAGAGAGAGCGCCGAGAGAGAGAGAGAGCGCCGAGAGAGCGAGAGAGCACCGAGAGAGCGCCGAGAGAGAGAGAGAGCGCCGAGAGAGAGAGAGAGAGCGCCGAGAGAGAGAGAGAGAGCGCCGAGAGAGAGAGAGAGCGCCGAGAGAGAGCGCCGAGAGAGAGCGAGAGCGCATCGAGAGAGAGCGAGAGCGCATCGAGAGAGAGCGCCGAGAGAGAGAGAGAAAACGCAGAGAGAAAGAGAGCGCCGACAGAGAGCGAGAGCGCCAACAGAGAGAGAGCGCATCAAGAGAGAGAGAGAGCGCATCAAGAGAGAGAGAGAGCGCATCAAGAGAGAGAGAGAGCGCATCAAGAGAGAGAGAGAGCATCAAGAGAGAGAGAGAGCGCATCAAGAGAGCGAGCGAGAACGCCGAGAGAGAGAGTGCGAGCGAGAACGCCGAGAGAGAGAGTGCGAGCGAGAACGCAGAGAGAGAGAGTGCGAGCGAGAACGCAGAGAGAGAGAGTGCGAGCGAGAACGCAGAGAGAGAGAGTGCGAGCGAGAACGCAGAGAGAGAGCGAGCGAGAGCGAGAACGCCGAGAGAGAGTGAGCGAGCGTGCCGAGAGAGCGAGAACGCCGAGAGAGCGAGCGAGAGCGCCAAGAGAGAGAGCGAGCGAGAGCGCCAAGAGAGAGAGAGAGAGCGAGATCGAGCGCGCCGAGAGAGAGAGAGAGAGCGAGAGCGCCGAGAGAGAGCGCCGAGAGCGAGAGAGCGAGAGAGCGAGCGAGCGAGAGCGCAGAGAGAGAGAGAGAGCGCCGAGAGAGCGCCGAGAGAGCCGAGAGAGAGAGAGCGAGCGAGAGCGCCGAGAGAGAGAGAGAGAGCGAGTGAGAGCGGCGAGAGAGAGAGAGGGAGAGAGAGCGAGAAGAGAGAGAGAGAGAGAGCGAGCGAGAGCGGCGAGAGAGAGAGAGGGAGAGAGAGCGAGAAGAGAGAGAGAGAGCGAGCGAGCGAGAACGCCGAGAGAGAGAGAGCGAGAGAGAACGCAGAGAGAGAGAGAGAGAGAGCGAGAGAGAACGCCGAGAGAGAGAGAGAGCGAGAGAGAACGCCGAGAGAGTGAGAGCGAGAGAGAACGCCGAGAGAGAGAGCGCGAGAGAGAACGCCGAGAGAGAGAGAACGCGAGAGAGAACGCAGAGAGAGAGAGAACGCGAGAGAGAACGCAGAGAGAGAGAGAGCGAGAGAGAGAACGCAGAGAGAGAGAGAGAGAACGCCGAGAGAGAGAGAGCGAGAGAGAGAACGCCGAGAGAGAGAGAACGCAGAGAGAGAGAGAGAGAACGCAGAGAGAGAGAGAGAGAACGCAGAGAGAGAGAGAGAGAGAGAACGCCGAGAGAGAGAGAGAGAGAGAACGCCGAGAGAGAGAGAGAGAGAACGCCGAGAGAGAGAGAGAGAGAACGCCGAGAGAGAGAGAGAGAGAGAACGCAGAGAGAGAGAGAGAGAGAACGGAGAGAGAGAGAGAGAGAACGCCGAGAGAGAGAGAGAGAACGCCGAGAGAGAGAGAGAACGCCGAGAGAGAGAGAGAGAACGCAGAGAGAGAGCGAGAACGCCGAGAGAGAGAGCGAGAACGCCGAGAGAGAGAGCGAGAACGCCGAGAGAGAGAGCGAGAACGCCGAGAGAGAGAGAGAGAACGCCGAGAGAGAGAGAGAACGCCGAGAGAGAGAGAGAGAACGCAGAGAGAGAGCGAGAACGCCGAGAGAGAGAGCGAGAACGCCGAGAGAGAGAGCGAGAACGCAGAGAGAGAGAGCGAGAACGCCGAGAGAGAGAGCGAGAACGCCGAGAGAGAGAGAACGCTGAGAGCGCCGAGAGAGAGAACGCCGAGAGAGAGAGCGAGAACGCAGAGAGAGAGAGCGAGCGAGAACGCCGAGAGAGAGAGCGAGCGAGAACGCCGAGAGAGAGAGCGAGCGAGAGCGCCGAGAGAGAGAGCGAGCGAGAGCGCCGAGAGAGAGAGCGAGCGAGAGCGCCGAGAGAGAGAGCGAGCGAGAGCGCCGAGAGAGAGAGAGAGAGAGAGCGCCGAGAGAGAGAGCGAGCGAGAGCGCCGAGAGAGAGCGCCGAGAGAGAGAGAGACAGAGAGAGAGAGAACGAGCGAGAGAGAGAGAGAGCGAGAGCGCCGAGAGAGAGAGAGAGAGCGAGCGAGAGCGCCGAGAGAGAGAGAGCGAGCGAGAGCGCCGAGAGAGAGAGAGAGAGAGCGAGCGAGAGCGCCGAGAGAGAGAGAGCGAGCGAGCGAGAGAGAGAGAGAGAGCGAGCGAGAGCGCCGAGAGAGAGAGAGAGAGAGAGAGAGCGAGCGAGAGCGCCGAGAGAGAGAGAGCGAGCGCGCCGAGAGAGAGAGCGAGCGAGAGCGCCGAGAGAGAGAGAGCGAGCGCGCCGAGAGAGAGAGCGAGCGAGAGCGCCGAGAGAGAGCGCCGAGAGAGAGAGAGACAGAGAGAGAACGAGCGAGAGCGCCGAGAGAGAGAGAGAGAGAGAGCGCCGAGAGAGAGAGAGCGAGCGCGGCGAGAGAGAGAGCGAGCGAGAGCGGCGAGAGAGAGAGCGAGCGAGAGCGGCGAGAGAGAGAGAGAGCGAGCGAGAGCGCCGAGAGAGAGAGAGAGCGCGAGCGAGCGCGCGCGCCGAGAGAGAGAGAGAGCGCGAGCGAGAGAGCGAGAGAGCGAGAGCCGAGAGAGAGAGAGCCGAGAGAGAGAGCCGAGAGAGAGAGCCGAGAGAGAGAGAGAGAGAGAGAGAGAGAGAGAGCGCCGAGAGAGAGAGAGAGCCGAGAGAGAGAGAGAGAGAGAGAGAGAGAGAGCCTAGAGAGAGAGAGAGAGAGAGAGAGAGAGAGAGCCGAGAGAGAGAGAGCCGAGAGAGAGAGAGCCGAGAGAGAGCCGAGAGAGAGAGAGCCGAGAGAGAGCCGAGAGAGAGAGAGCCGAGAGAGAGAGAGAGAGAGAGAGAGAGAGAGAGAGAGAGAGCGCCGAGAGAGAGAGAGAGAGAGAGCGAGCGAGAGCGCCGAGAGAGAGAGAGAGAGAGAGAGAGAGAGAGAGAGAGAGAGAGCGAGAGAGAGAGAGAGAGAGAGCGAGCGAGCGCGCCGAGAGAGAGAGAGAGAGAGAGAGCGAGCGAGAGCGCCGAGAGACTTTTGACTTTTGGTCTTTCTTTATTGAAACATTCTCAATTCATTAAAAACTCACCCCCCCACTCCTAAAATAAAAAAATAAATAAAAAATATATCCTGTACTGCATTCATGTACCATACTCATCTTTCCATCTACCACATGATACAAATCACCATACACAAAAACCCTCTCCTACAACCGTATATCCAAAACATCTTCCCCAGCAATACAGACAGCCCCCCCAACACACCATATCTCCTCAAACATCTCCACACATTTGATCATTTTATAGAACTCAAACTCAACCCTAAGGCGCGCAGAGACCATCCCATTAAACAGTAGTAAAGGGTCTGTTATCCCCCCACCTTTAACCCTGTTCCTCCTTGTTAGCCAAATAGCTAACTTTGCCTGAGCAAACAGAAAATTCAACAAAACACATTTTTCTTTCTCCTTACTCGAATACCTGTATCCCATTATAAACATCCCAACAGCAAAAACCACCCCCAACCTGTCACACAGACATTCCAACAGAGACATTAATGGCATTAACCTGGTGCACACAGAAAACACATGAATTACAGTTTCTTTCATTTGACAGAAAGGACACCCCTGCCCAATTCCCGGATCAACCCGTGCCAACCAGCTGTTAGTGGCCAGGGCTCCATGAAGAACCCTCCACTGGAGGTCCCCTGACCTCTTTGGTACTGGGGGTTTGTAGAGCGCCCTCCATCTAAAACCCACCATACTCTCCGCCCCACATACCCCCTGCCACTGATGTGCCTTCACTCCTGCTAGGCTTCTAATGCTCCTAACCTTAACGCAGAGGTTGTAGAGGGCTTTACCTCCCACCCCCTCAAACTCCCCCAGGCTCGGAGTGTTAAAATCTAACAAGTCCTCCAGACCCCCTTGCCAGTCTCCAGTCTCTGCCATCACCTGCAGTGGCGGGAACATTGGTGGCCCCTCTCCCTTTGGCCTCTCAAACACCCCCCTTACCGGCTCAGACAGTGCCTCCTGGACCTCCTCCAGGAATCTCTCCAGCAGCCTAAGAGACGTTATTCCTGTTTGTTGCGCCAAGACCTCCGGGGTTTTCCACCCCTCCTCTCCCAGCAGTCTCAGGTCACCCAGCCTTTGTAAACCCCCTGCCATCAGTTGCCTCTGCAGGGTGGCCGACTGAACCGATCTCAAAGGGATGGCTGGGTTGTGGAAGATAGGCTCCTCCCACACCCACTGCCCAGGCTCCACACCCCCTTCTCGTGTGGGCCTTAGCAGCTGCCAGGCCCTCAGCACCGCAGAGTAAAACTCTGAGAGACCTGCTGTACTCAGCCTCTCCAGCTTCATGAGGAACAGCTGCCGGTCCAACCCTAATCCGCCAGCTCTCCTCAGCAGCGCGCATGCTGGTTCCCTCCAGCCAACATCAGTGTGGTACAGCAGTCTCTGCACCGCCTTTAGTCGGAAAGCAGCCATCCTGCTCTCCAGCTCCACCAGGCCCTGTCCTCCTTCGTGGACGGTCATGTACAAAACTGCTGCCTTCAGCCAGTGATGTCCCGACCAAAAGAAGTCCACCAGCTTGCGTTGCAGGTCTGCAAGCAGACCGGCGGGGGGGTTGAGGACAGCCAGTTTATGCCACAAGGAAGATGCCACCAGGTTGTTGATTATCAGCACCCTCCCTCTATATGACACTTGGGAAAGGAGCCACCTCCACCTGGCCAGTCTTGACACCACTGCCTGTGACAGCCCCTCCCAGTTCTTGCTGACCCACCTCTCCGAGCCCAGGTACACCCCCAACACTTTAAGCCCTTCACAACCCCACTGCAAACCCCCTGGAAGCAGAGGAGGAGCCCTATCCCCCCATGCCCCACATAACAGAGCTTTGCTCTTTCCCCAGTTTACCTTAGCTGATGAAGCTCCCTCGTACACCTTCAGACTAGTCTCTAGTTCCTGCATATCTTGCCCATCCCTGACCATCACAGAAACATCATCTGCATATGCTGAGACTGCTATTCCTGTCACCACATCCATGCCTGTCCAGCACACTCCCCGCAGTCTCCTGCGTAGCAGTTCTAAAAAAGGCTCAATGGCTAGTGTGTACAGCTGCCCAGATAGAGGGCATCCTTGTCTAATACCCCGTCTCACCCAGACTGGCCTACTGAGCCCCCTTCCCACCTTAACCATACATGACGCCCCAGCATACAACAGCTTCACACAGGTCACAAAACTCTTCCCAAACCCAAACACAGACATCACATTAAACAGATACTCATGATCCACTCTATCAAAAGCCTTCTCTTGATCTAAAGAGACCAGTCCAAAGTTCACATTAGAACCTCTCGACAAGTCCAACATGTCCCTAATCAAGAACAAGTTGTCCGTGATTGAGCGTCCCGGTACACAATATGTCTGGTCCTTGTGTATTATAGAGTCCAGATGGGACTTCAGTCTGTTAGAGAGGACCTTGGCAAAAATCTTGTAGTCCGCACAGAGTAATGCCACAGGCCTCCAGTTCTTAAGTTCACACAAGTCCCCTTTTTTGGGCAGGAGAGTCAGAGCCGCCCGACGGCAGCTCATCGGCAACTCTCCTACCCCGACGCATTCACGCAACACGCAAAATAAATCCTGTCCAATTGTTCCCCAGAATTTTTTGTAAAATTCCACTGGAAGTCCATCGACCCCAGGTGCACGACCGGGGGACATCTGGGTTACTGCCTCTGCCAGTTCATGTGACAACAGAGGAATGTCCATTTCATCCCTCTGTGCCCGAGAGAGCTTAGGGAGTCCTGCGAACAAGACCCGAGCACACATAGGATCACACATTTCTGCCCTATACAATTCAGTATAAAACTCCACAGTCCGCTCCCGCATCTCCCCCACCACAGAGGTCACCCGCCCATCAGACAGCCGTAGACAATGCATACCCTTGGCTTCACTGCTCTGTCTTTCCAAACCAAAGAAGAAGGAGCTGGGAGCATCCATCTCCTTGAGCATGGAGAACCTAGCTCTTACAAGTGCTCCCTTTGCTTTAACCTGGAAAAAACTGCCCAGGTCCCTACGTAATTCGGCTAAGTTAGCCTGGAGGCCTACATTGCCTTGCCCCACCATCTCTACCTCCATCTCACTAATACACCGCTCTAGTTCCCCCAATACTCTCCTAGCCTCTGAGGATGAGAGAGCAGTATACTGTTGACAGAAAAGCCTAATTTGCACTTTCCCCACATCCCACCATTGACTCAGAGACTCATACTCCTCTCTTCGCTGCCCCCATCTTTCCCAAAAAGTCTGGAAACCTGAGCAAAAAGTGGCATCTTGTAAGAGATTAAACATTGAACTTCCAATAAGATGCCTGCCGTGGCCCTGGTGAAATAGACAGCCGAGCCATGGTTATGTGGTGATCCGAAAACCCCACTGGGAGAATGGTAGCACCCAGTAGCCTATTGCTCTGATTCCTGGACATGTAAAAACGATCAAGTCGAGCTGCACTCACCCTAGCCCCAAAAACCTTCACCCACGTATACTGTCTTGTGTTTGGATGTTTAGTTCTCCAAACATCCACTAGGTCAAACTGATTAAAGATATCCCTTAACACTCCCACTGACACTGAATGAGGCTCTTCCCCATTTCTGTCTTTTGTAAAATCCATTGTACAGTTCCAGTCACCTCCGATCACCAGCGTCTCCTCAGGCGCTACTTGTGAGAGTTCCTGTCTAAGACTCCCAAATAGAACCCCTCTTTCTCTCCCTGTGTTAGGCGCATACACATTTATAAAGACAAAACACATGTTGTTAATTTCTGCTTTAACAACAAGCAACCTACCCCTACACACCTCCTTTGAGGAGCACATTTTTACAGCCAGACCTGGTGCAAAAAGGACTGCCACCCCTGCACTAAGATTTGTCCCATGGCTCAACACACTTGCCCCTTTCCACCAGAGCCCCCAATCAACTTCATTCACCACATCACTATGCGTCTCCTGCAGAAACAACACCTGTACTTTTTTTTGTTTTACATATTCACCCAACACACTCCTCTTTCCCGCATCTCTGGCGCCATTTATATTGAGCGAGCCTACCCGAAGAGTCTCCATAAGAAGTGGGAGAAAAGCCAGCAGAGAAATAGACCAATAGCAAAGCTCAAAAAGCCCCAGTGTCAGTAAGAAATTAAACATTTAAACAGTGTCTGAAGGTAAACCTTTACGCACTGTTGTGACCCACTTCCTCAACCTAAACCGTTTCCTGGGTGAGAGGACACCATGCCCCTCATTTCTCATAGCATGTTGTACTGATCTTACAAACTTTCTAGGATCAGGAAAAAAAGCCTCAAGATTAACTTTTTTCCCCTTAGTCTCATTCAGGAACCTTGTCAGTTCTCTCAACGTGTACTTAGACCCCTCGGGTTGACTGGCTGTCAGCTCCGGGCCAATTGAAGAGGAGTCTGAAAAAAATAACTCCTCATCCTCTTCCTCAGACTCACTTTCCTCCTCTTCTCTATCTCCCACCCTGACCACCTGCCCTTTCTCTCTGGTTAGGGCCTCACCCACAGCAACAGGCAACATTTCCATGGTGCCTTTGTCCACACCCTTTTTCTTTTTCCTCTTGACACCCTCCTCCTCCCCCCCTAATCTCTTACACTTCCCCACTATACTCTCCTCATCCACTAGAATAACCTGACTAGACGCAGTATCATCTGCACCACCCTCCATAGCATGACTAGGGCCAGCCTCAGCTACACCACCCTCCATAGCATGACTAGGCCCAGCATCATCTGCACCACCCTCCATAGCATGACTAGGGCCAGCCTCAGCTACACCACCCTCCATAGCATGACTCGGCCCAGCATTATCTGCACCACCCTCCATAGCATGACTCGGCCCAGCATCATCTGCACCACCCTCCATAGCATGTCTAGGCCCAGCCTCAGCTACCCCACCATCTCTAGCCTGACTAGACCCAGCCTCTGCTTCTCCACCATCTCTAGCCTGACTAGACCCAGCCTCCACTACCCTACCATCTCTAGCCTGACTAGACCCAGCCTCTGCTTCTCCACCATCTCTAGCCTGACTAGACCCAGCCTCATCTACACCACCATCTCTAGACTGACTAGGCCCAGCCTCTGCTATCTGCATCTCCTTACCCCCTGCATTTTGACCTCGATTTCCCCCACCTGCCGTTGTACCCTCACCTTGTCTATGGCCTTTATGTGGGCACGCAAAACTCTTGTGCCCCAAATCCCCACATTCAAAACACCGTAGACTATCTGTGCTGGCAAAACCGGCATAGAGCCCCTCCCCATGCCTCACTTTAAAATGCACATTTAGCTGTTGCTCATTATTGTTCAGAAACATAAACACTTGCCTCCTGAACGAAACAACGTGCTTAACGGCATCTGCCTGAAAACCTGCTGACAGTACACGGAAACCGCTAGCAAACTTACCAAAACGACTCAGCTCTTTCCTAATTTGATCATCCGTAATAAACGGAGGCAAATTTGCCACTACAACTCTTGTTGAAGGGGTAGAGAGAGGTGAAATTGACACCAACACATCCCTTACAAATATTCCGCTAGCAATTAGCCTACCGACCAAATTAGCCCTTTTCATGAACACAACCACAGCTTTGTTCATTCTAGAAGCAGAATGTATAAACTCAGCTCCTACCTGTTCACCGACCGCGAGCAGAACCTCCTCCACCTTAACTCCGTTCTCAGGAACACACCTGAATCCATGCTGTATCGACAGCGTCTCCTCCGCGCTAGGCTGAGAAGCCATTGCGCACACTACACCTTCCAACCCCCAGGAAAGTTACTCTGTCCTCTTCCACCCTAACTTTGAAAAAAAAAACTTTGGATACCGCTAAAAACAAATATTTCATTAACCCTCCACCATAGAAAATAACATGTAAATAAAAGAATCAAGAAAGTTAGTTAGGATAGAGCTTTCCACACCAAACACTCAAACTCCAAAAAACTCCCAGCATGCACAGAGAGAGAGAGAGAGAGCGAGCGAGTCGAGAGAGAGAGAGAGAGCGAGCGAGTCGAGAGAGCCGAGAGAGAGAGAGCGAGCGAGAGCGCCGAGAGAGAGAGAGCGAGCGAGAGCGCCGAGAGAGAGAGAGCGAGCGAGAGCGCCGAGAGAGAGAGAGAGCGAGCGAGAGCGCCGAGAGAGAGAGAGAGAGAGAGAGCGAGCGCGCCGAGAGAGAGAGAGCGAGCGAGCGCGCCGAGAGAGAGAGAGCGAGCGAGCGCGCCGAGAGAGAGAGAGCGAGCGAGCGCGCCGAGAGAGAGAGAGCGAGCGAGCGCGCCGAGAGAGAGAGAGACAACTCTGGGAAGGAAGAGGTAGTTAGAACAGGGGACTCATTGGTCCTTTGTGTGCAATGCCTGAGTCAAAGATTAATCTTAAAATAGTTATTCTGTGCCCGTCTGTTGAACAAGAGATTGGCTATCTGTATTTGCTATTCCTTCAACCTGCAATCCTTTCAGACTAGCACACATTGAGAGAGAGAGAGGGGGAGAGAGAGAAAGAACGCGAGAAACATTACTCACAGAAAATTCCACATGCTTTCCCTCCAAGGGACATTAATAATTCAGTCCCCAGAGAGGCCGAGTGAGGGTAGTGGGGCGGCAGGGTAGCCTAGTAGTTAGAGCGTTGAACTAGTAACCGGAAGGTTGTGAGTTCAAAACCCCCGAGCTGACAAGGTACAAATCTGTCGTTCTGCCCCTGAACAGGCAGTTAACCCAGGCCGTCATTGAAAATAAGAATTTGTTCTTAACTGACTTGCCTGGTTAAATAAAGGTTAAAAAATAAATAAAAGGAGAGGTAGAGAGAGAAGAGGATGAGCTACTCTACCTTTTCCTGACAAATGGGGGAGTGGTAAAACAATAGAAATAAAGGCGATAGAGAGCGTGAGACAGACATTTTCTGCAGATTACACAGACCCACAAAGAATTTGTAAACAAATCCAATGTTGATAATCTCCCATATTGATCTGGTGAAATTCCAGTGTGCCATCACAGCAGCAAGATTTGTGACCTGTTGCCACAAGAAAGGGGCAACCAGGGAAGAACAAACACCATTGTAAATACAACCCATATTTATGTTTATTTATTTTCCCTTTTGTTCTTTAACCATTTGCACCTCACTACAACACTGTATATAGACATAATAGGACATTTCATACAAGACTATTCTTTTTGAACTTTTGTAAGTGTAATGTTTACAGTAAATGCTTTATTGTTTATAATCCATTTCACTTTCCTTGGCAATGTAAACATGTTCCCATGCCAATAAAGCCCCTTAAACTGAAATTGAGGGAGAAATAAAGACAAATTAAGAAATGCCTCATCTCTAGACACAAGACACTAAAAACCTGACTCCACAGCCCACAAAGGGGCTCTCCATCCACATCAGCCCCTGATCCAGTCCTCAGTGGACCCCAACATTCAGGCCTGGCTGATTCCTCCATTACTACCAGCAAGAAGCAAGAAGCAAAAAGCAATGAAGAAATTGTTTCAGTTTGCTTCCTGAATTTAAATGAAGCCCCCTTTGCAGAGTCACACCGAGGAGCCCGTCAATGGGAATACCCACTCACCTAACTCTGCAGTTCAGATCTGAATGCGAGTACCCACTCACCTGACGCTGCAGGAGGTCAGAGTTTCAGGCAGCGGAAGGCCACCTGGAGAGGGGTCCTGTTGTGACTAGGGGCCAGGCACAGCTGAGGCCAGCTAAAAGCCCTTTCTCGCCCTACTCTAATAATGACATCATACTGTATGTCACACACCCAACCAATAATGTACAAAAATAAAATAAATACAATGTAAAAAAGAATCAGGAGAAAATATATCATGCACACCGTAAATCAGACACGATTTTAACGTTTTAATTTGCTAAGCTTTCAGCTACTCTTTTACAAGCCAAAGCCTGACAGAAATTGTATGGCTTCTGGGAGTAAATAACAGCTTGTCTGATTACACCAGAGTCCAAATTGGTCTTGAACACAATCACAGATAATTTTAATCTCCATCTGCACTCTTTTGTTGAGGAACGATTTGGAGAAATTGGACTAGACTTTTTTGTTCGAAAAGATATGAAAGTATAGAAGGAAAAAGAATTGTGAAAGAGAAATGATAAAGGACTATCAAGCGTCATCAACTGAAGGCCATTTAATAATCACCATTACCTTTTTGTGTGAGGGTATGATATTAGCAATAACCAAATGAGCCTGTGTGAGATTGGCTGTGTGTGATTGGCTGTGTGTGATTGGCTGTGTGTGATTGGCTGTGCTTTAATCCTCGGTCACGTTCAGTCGGCACAAACCAAGAAAACCTGAGTGAAATGAAGAGGTACCCTCTGAACTTGTCCAATAAGAAACGCTTATTTTTGTTTTACATTTTGAAACTTTTTTCTACAGTGTGCCTTTCTGAACATAACCTCTGTAAAGTCAGTCCGGAGACTAGTTAACATTATTTTTTGCTAACCTCACAAGTCATCTTTCCAGTACAACACAACTCTGACCACACCAGCAGGGATAAAAAAAAGCAACATCCGCATTGTGCCGAGATTAATAGCTCAACACCCAGGATGTGTAGAACTGGAAATGTAATGTATCATATAGCATCAATCGCCTTCGATTAGAACATAAACAATTGATTATTCTAAACCTTCCAAGCATGTGTATTGGCTGCTAAACATAAACGTGTACACATACAGGTTTTTCACCACATCTCCTCTCCCTTTGTTCCAGTTTGTCACATTGAGTGACTGTTTAATTATTCCATGAGGCTGAATAGACATTTGATTGCCCATCTTCCAGGCTCCAATGACTGATGGAGCGAGCTGGTTTACTGCTGTTCACTCAGAGGAAAGACGAAACAACCTCAGGAGAGTCAAATAATGTGATCTACACTACATTTACGGGTGAAGTCGGAAGTTTACATACACCTTAGACAAATACATTTAAACTCAGTTTCACAATTCCTGACATTCAATCCTAGTAGAAATTCCCTGTTTTAGGTCAGTTAGGATCACCACTTTATTTTAAGAATGTGAAATTTCAGAATAATAGTAGAGAGAATGATTTCAGCTTTTATTTATTTCATCACATTCCCAGTGGGTCAGAAGTTCACATACACTCAATTAGTATTTGGTAGCATTGACTTTAAATGTTTTAATTTGGGTCAAACGTTTTGGGTAGAATTTTGTCCCATTCCTCCTGACAGAGCTGGTGTAACTGAGTCAGGTTTTTAGGCCTCCTTGCTCGCACATGCTTTTTCAGCTCTGCCCACAAATGTTCTATGGGATTGGGGTCAGGGCTTTGTGATGGCCACTCCGATACCTTGACTTTGTTGTCCTTAAACTATTTTGCCACAACTTTGGAAGTATGCTTGGGGTCATTGTCCATTTGGAAGACATATTTGCGACCAAGCTTTAACTTCCTGACTGATGTCTTGAGATGTTGCTTCCATATATCCACATAATTTTCTTACCTCATGATGCCATCTATTTTGTGAAGTGCACCAGTCCCTCCTGCAGCAAAGCACCCCCACAACATGTTCTATTTTTGTTTCATCAGACCAGAGGACATTTCTCCAAAAAGTACGATCATTGTCCCCATGTGCAGTTGCAAACCGTAGTCTTGCTTTTTTATGGCGGTTTTGGAGCAGTGGCTTCTTCCTTGCTGAGCGGCCTTTCAGGTTGTCGATATTTTACTGTGGATATAGATACTTTTGTACCTGTTTCCTCCAGCATCTTCACAAGGTCCTTTGCTGTTGTTCTGGGACTGATTTGCACTTTTCACACCAAAGTACGTTCATCTCTAGGAGACAGAACGAGTCTCCTTCCTGAGCGGTATGACGGCTGCGCGGTCCCATGGTGTTTATACTTATGTACTATTGTTTGTACAGATGAACGTGGTACCTTCAGGCATTTGGAAATTGCTCCAAAGGATGAACCAGACTTGTGGAGGTCTACAATTATTTTTCTTGGCTGATTTCTTTTGATTTTCCCATGATGTCAAGCAAAGAGGCACTGAGTTTGAAGGTAGGCCTTGAAATACATCCACAGGTACACCTCGAATTGACTCAAATTATGTAAATTAGCCTATCAGAAGCTTCTAAAGCATGACATCATTTTCTGGAATTTTCCAAGCTGTTTAAAAGGCACAGTCAACTTAGTGTATGTAAACTTCTGATCCACTGGAATTGTGATGCAGTGAATTACAAGTGAAATAATCTTTATGTAAACACTTGTTAAAAAATTACTTATCATGCACAAAGTAGATGTCCTAACCGACTTGCCAAAACTATAGTTTGTTAACAAGAAATGTGAGGAGTGGGTGAAAAACATGTTTTAATGACTCCAACCTAAGTGTATGTAAACTTCCAACTTCAACTGTAACAGAACATACTATACACAATGGAGCATCTCTCAGATAGCACAGGACGGCTGAGGTTTTAGAAAACCATGACTAAACAGACAGATTGAAGGTCGGACAGACATTTTGAGACACACACACACACACCTCTTGAGAAGAAGGCACTGATCATGAAGCTGAAGTTGATGGTTGCCACGGCAAAGACAAGCAGGAAGACAAAGACCAGGGTGGGGTCACTATAGGTCAACACAGCTCCATTAGGGCTCACCTAGAAAGGGCCAGGACAGGAAAGAACATCATTATCATCATGAATACTAAAAACACACTGAATGAAAAATAATTCCCCTCCTCAAAGCAATATAAAGAAAAGACTAGTTAAGTGTTTTTGTTTGTGTTTTATAACATAACCATTATGTGAAGTGCAAACTCACCTTGATGCAGAAGAGCAGCGTGACGAAGAACATGGAGATGGCGAGGAAGAGGAAGAACATGAGGAACCAGGCCGTCCAGTGCAGCCAGTTACTGAGGCCCATCATCCGCATGTACTCCTGTAGAGAGTAAGTAGAGTGAGATTGACCATTTGCTTGACTGACAGGTAATCCACCACCTCACCCACCTTGAGCTTCCTCTCCTTCTCCTGCACCACGGCCCTCACGATGTTCAGAGAGGTATAGGTGAGGCTCAGCACCAGGAGGAGGGGCAGCTGGTTCTGGATGGCCAGGATGAACACGTCGTAGATGAACGGCGGGAAGGGGAATCGGCGGAGGACCACCCGGGTGTGGGAGAGGAGCCAGGCTGCTCCTGTGCTGTTATAGGAACGCATGATGGCCTGGTTGACCGCATGCTGCACTGCCAGGAAACCCTCGCGGAAATAACCTACGGAGAGGAACCGGGTTATGTTAGAATAACTACATCCCAATTCTCAGGTGGGCCCTTGTGCACTCCTCCCCATGGATCAGCACAAACAGCCTAGGGAGGTTCTTTAATCAGTCTCCTGACAATGTTAGTCTGTGAAACCCAAGTCATGTTTTCCTGTTTGCTTATGGCGGAATACAGCTCATTCAGTTCAGCGTTAGTGCCAGCATCAGTCTGTGGTGGTATGTAAACAGCTACAAAAAATACAGATGAAAACTCTCAGGCGAACAATAGCTCGAGACTTCCTTAGATATCATGCACCAGCTGTTGTTTACAAAAATACATAGACCGCCGCCCCTTGTCTTACCAGACGTCGCTGTTCTATCCTGCCAGTACATCGTATAACCAGCCAGCTGTATGATAATATTGTCGTCATTCAGCCACAACTCCGTGAAGCATAAGATGTTACAGTTTTTGGTAGTTGGCAGTTTAATCTTCCCCGTAACTCGGCGATTTTATTCTCCAAAGATTGCACGTTTGCGAGCAGAGTGGAGGGAAGTGGGTGTTTCTTCAATTGCCTACAAATTCTCAGATGGCAGCCAGACCTTCGGCCCCTAATTCTAAGCCCCCTCTTCATGCAGATCACGGGGATCGGGGCCTGTTCCCGAGGAAGCAGTATATTCTTTGCGTCAGGCTCGTCAGAGTCATGAAAGGAAGAAAAGGATTCTGCTAGTCCGTGGTGAGTAATCGCAGTCCTGTGGTCTAGAAGTTATTTTCGGACATAAGAGACGGTAGCGGCAACATTATGCACAAAATAAGTAAAACAATGTGTTAAACAACGCAAATAAACAAAAAAAAAATAAATATCGGCTGGGGCCACGTAAAACATCTGCCTGCATTCTCCGGCGCCATCTTACTAGGGCCCAATCTCGGCGTCTATACCTTGGGCCCATTGTTTTTCCTGTTCATGTCATACTGTATACTGGTGGGAAAAAAACGTCTGGTTCTAAGTATGACACTCTTCCATTACCATGGAGATAAACATGAAATGAGGACTCATTCTGACCTTTTTACCAGATCATTCCTTAACCCCACCAGAAGTTAATTTTAACATTCTGATCTGAAAATGTTGACAACAGCTACTCACTGAATAATCTGAACTGATGAAGGGATAGACGGCTTAAAGAGGCAGGAGGTAGGCCTCAGTAATGAACACTTTTACATTTTAATCCATATCTGACTGAAACTCTTTGTGGTTATTGTCAAGTAGACTGGAATGGTTTCCTCTAGGCGAGCCTTGGGCCATATTCATTAGGCACCAATTTTTTTTTTAACACTGAAACATTTTCGTAAATGTTTTCCATTGTGTGCTTTAATAAATATGACCCTGATATCTCCCATTGGAGACACATTAACACAGCCACTTAATTTGAGATCAAAGGTCTGGCTCAGTAGAGAACACCAGAACGCCAGTTCTCCTCTGTTCTCGTCACTCGTTCATCATCTCTTCCTATTTTGAGAGTCAGAATATTGACATAGCTTCAAAGAGGAAGGAGGAAGGGAATCAAAAGGGCTGGGTCTAAAATGGAGGATCTGGAGCCATGAGCAAAGAGATGGGGCAACATCCTATTCTCAATTTAATACACTACTTGTTACGCAACCACCATCATCGTTTCTGGATATATTCTGGAAAATATTTTTAAATATCTGAGCCATCACCATTTATCAGAGAGAAAAGTGAATATATATATGGATGGACAAAAAAAAAAAAGTTTCCTGATGATGAAGGCAAAGCTGTGAAAAATACCATTTGGGTTAGAAACGTAGTGTGACAAGGAGGTATCACTAGATTACAGGGCTCAGCCAAACACTGTTGCCCTGTGACACAAAGCAAGGCTTGCCATGGGAACACAGCGGGAGCAAGGAGGAAAGGTTATCTTTCAAGGGGCTGTGCAAATAGCTAAAGCTCTCCCATCGAGTGTGTGATCTGTCAACACGAGATAATGACAGTGCACCTGACTGCGGCAGTTGGTTAAACCCTCCTGTGTAGGAGTACAGGTTTACATGTTATATTGTATATGTCACTTAGGGGTCACTTTTATGCAAAGTAGAGTTGCGTTTAATAAAAATAAAAAAAAGTGTTTGTCATGCTTTAGACTAGAGGTCGACCGATTAATCGGAATGGCCGATTATTTAGGGCCGATTTCACATTTTCATAACAATCGGAAATCGGTATTTTTGGGCTCCGATTTGCTGATTTTTTATTTTTATTATTATATATCATTTTTTTTACACCTTTTATTTAATCATTATTTAACTAGGCAAGTCAGTTAAGAACACATTCTTATTTTCAATGACGACCTAGGAACGGTGGGTTAACTGCCTTGTTCAGGGGCAGAACGACAGATTTCCACATTGTCAGCTCGGGGGATCCAATCTTGCAACCTTACAGTTAACTACTCCAAAGCAATAACGACCTGCCTCTCTCTCGTTGCACTCCACAAGGAGACTGCCTGTTACGCAACTGCAGTAAGCCAAGGTAAGTTGCTAGCTAGCATTAAACTTATCTTATAAAAAACAATCAATCATAATCACTAGTTAACTACACATGGTTGATGATATTACTAGATATTATCTAGCGTGTCCCGCGTTGCATAAAATCTGACTGAGCATACAAGCATACAAGTATCTAAGTATCTGACTGAGAGGTGGTAGGCAGAAGCAGGCACGTAAACATTCATTCAAACAGCACTTTCATGCGTTTTTCCAGCAGCTCTTCGTTGTGCGTCAAGCATTGCGCTGTTTATGACTTCAAACCTATCAACTCCCGAGATGATTCTGGTGTGACCAAAGTGAAATGGCTGGCTAGTTAGCGCGCGCTAATAGCGTTTTAAACTTCACTCGCTTTGAGCCTTGGCGTGGTTGTTTCCCTTGCTCTGCATGGGTAACGCTGCTTCGATGTGGTGGCTGTTGTCGTTGTGTTGCTGGTTTGAGCCCAGGGAGGAGCGAGGCGAGGGACGGAAGCTATACTGTTACACTGGCAATACTAAAGGGCCTATAAGAACATCCAATAGTCAAAGGTTAATGAAATACAAATGGTATAGAGGGAAATAGTCCTATAATAACTACAACCTAAAACGTATTACCTGGGAATATTGAAGACTCGTGTTAAAAGGAACCACCAGCTTTCATACGTTCTCATGTTCTGAGCAAGGAACTGAAACGTTAGCTTTCTTACATAGCACATATTGCACTTTTACTTTCTTCTCCAACACTTTGTTTGATTGAACATGTTTCATTATCTACTTGAGCCTAAATTGATTTTATTGATGTATTATATTAAGTTAAAATAAGTGTTAATTCAGTATTGTTGTAATTGTCATTATTACAAATACATATTTTTTTTATTTCTTTATTATTTATTTTAAATCGGTTGATTAATCGGTATCGGCTTTTTTGGTCCTCCAATAATCAGTATCGGTATCGGCGTTGAAAATTCATAATCGGTCGACCTCTACTTCAGACAGCTACAGTCTCTCCAAACACACAAAATCCTTCCTCTCGTATCTGGCTCTGATCCACTGTTCCCGAAGGAGCCTGCAGAAACACTTGGTGTTTGTTTACTATATTTACTGTGTTTATGCTTGAAAAGATTCACTGTCAATAATGTCTGATTAACCAACATGGATGACAGATCAGGGTGGCGTTCATTAGGGCACGCAACTGAATATGTTTTGCAACGGAACACAAAAAGGAGTATTTCTTATTGGACCAGTCCAGAGAGTTCCTCCCTGTTTCAGTCCGTTTGGTGCCTAATGAACACAACCCTGGAGTTCTCATCCAGTGAGTGTATAATGGTGTACTTATCTTTTAAATATTATAAATATTATATTGCTCCTCTGCCCTGTAAAATAATCAGGATTGCCAAGTCAAAATATTTTTATTACAGAAATGATTGGAATGGACGGTCACCCATAAAAATACTTTGACACCCTTCTCTCCAATTCCCTCTGCCTCACTCTGAATTTATCATTCCCATTTCATGTCTAGTTCCCTCCCTCCCCCTATCACCACCCTTGTCTTTCAACCCTTTCCCTCACTATCTCTCTCTCTTCGCTCTGCCTGTCTTATCAGTAATCCGTCTTAACATGTACACAGGCAATATGAACAGGCAAACACAAACATATGAAGCCTGAGACTGTGTTTATGTGTGTGTATATATATCTAATTATTATTATCCTCACGGGTGCCGGAAATCCCTCAAAGTCCCCTCAAGGATAGTAGAACAAGGAACATTCTCCATTGTGAGTACAAAGGCTATGTTAAGCTTAAGTGTTAAGTTTAGAGTTACAATTAGGGTTAGGGTACAGGCTCACCAGGCGTGCCCCCCTGGAGGTCGTACTGCTCCCTGGGCCCGGGCAGTTGGAAGAGGGGGAACAAGTTGAGGGTGTGCCAGTCAAAGTCATTGTTGATGTTCAGCTCAGACTTCTCCTTGGCCGGGGCATTACGTGGACTAAAGCTGAACCGCAGGTGGTAGCTGACCTGTAGGGGATAGGAGGAGGAGAGGAGGGAGGGAGAGAAAGAAATAGAGAGAGTAAAGAGAGAAAGATTATGAACAACTGGAAGAGTAGATTCTTTTTGTAGATGTGAAAGATCAGATTACATATATTGATCCACCACCATCTATCTACCTCTCTGCCCACCACACACCAACACATTCCACTGACACAGGGAGAGGGTGACAGAGTTAAATCTCCATAGGGAGGATGGTGTCCATCAACCCAACCACGGAATTCTCATCTCTTTTTCCTGACTTCCTTCCAGCAGGTCATTCCCGCTGCACAGGTAAAAAAAAAAAAAATGTGGAGCTTTAGCTTTTGGTGTGTCGAGGTCTGCCGCTTTCTGTCCATTTAGGTCATTTCTGTAGAATATTTATGTCTCTATAGGCAACCCCTTTTGGCTCAAGAGCATTCTCAGATGCAAACGTTCTGTATAGCCTCAAACCAGGAGGAAATACTAAAGTGTGGTTAAAGGTTAGCATGTCAAGGATTTGGCTGGACTGCAGGTGACTCCAGGATTATTGTATTTGAATGAGGGGCAATAATACCGTCAGTGAGAACCAGATGCTTTCATATGTAAACAAAGAGCTGATTCAGGGTTCAAGGTTCAAGGTTCAATTAGGGTGACCACATGTCCCAGATTGTGCGGGACAGTCCTGCATTTTGGCCTTTCGTCCCACAACCAAACAATCATGTCCCGCATTTTACCAACAAATGAAAACATCACTAATTTAGAAAAAAGGTACATTTGTCTTGTATTTCAGTCCAATCGTTGTTGAGATCTGATATTATGCGCAACACAAGAAGAGACATAGGCCAATGTCATATCATCAACCAATCACATTTGTCAAAACCTTTCAGGCTAAATTCCAGCTAAACTTGGAGGACTGTTCATTAACTACTAACAAAAAATGTGTGTAATGAAGAGCTACTAATGTCAGTAAATAGTCATATTAGACAAAGATATAAGGTCATTTTGGCAAACATGCTCATTAGTTGCTCATCCAACATATTTGCTGCTACTTCATTCAATACCGTTTTAAAAGTCTCTCTTCCTAACTGTTAAACATTCCCTAAGACAAACCAGCAATGATTCCTTGGCAAAATATTCCCAGATTTTGTTTGAGGAAAAAAGTGTAGGCAAGGTACACTTCAATTAGTTCACTCGGTGCTGCGGTAGGGAGATGTGTGTGCCTGTGTGTGGAAAAATGATTCAGGTGTAGGCTACACTGTCCCACGAATGTCCCATAAAATCATACCATTGTCCCGCTTTTGGCCATTTTAAAATGTGCTCACCCTAGGTTATAGTACAGTGAAGCTGACTGGTCACACACATACTGTTATTTATTTTTTATTTCACCTTTATTTAACCAGGCCAGTTGAGAATAAGTTCTCATTTACAACTGCGACCTGGCCAAGATAAAGCATAGCAGTGCGACACAAACAATAACACAGAGTTACACATGGAATAAACAAAACAAGCATACAGTCAATAATACAATAGAAAAAGTCTATATACAATGTGTGCAAATGAGGTAGGAGAAGAGAAGTAAGGCAATAAATAGGCCATAGTGGCAATATAATTACAATATAGCAATTAAACACTGGAGTGATAGATGTGCAGAAGATGAATGTGCAAGTAGAGATACTGGGGTGCAAAGGAGCAAAATAAATAAAATAAATAACAGTATGGGGATGAGGTAGTTGGATGGGCTATTCACAGATGGGCTATGTACAGGTGCAGTGATCTGTGAGCTGTTCTGACAGCTGGTGCTTAAAGCTAGTGAGGAAGATATGAGTCTCCAACTTCAGTGATTTTTGCAGTTTATTCCAGTCATTGGCAGCAGAGAACTGGAAGGAAAGGTGGCCGAAGAGGAATTGGCTTGGGGTGACCAGTGAAGTATACCTTGTGGAGCGTGTGCTACGGGTGGGTGTTGCTATGGTGATCAGTGAGCTGAGATGAGCTGAGATAAGGCATAGCATAGACTTAAAAATGACCTGTAGCCAGTAGGTTTGGCGACGAATATGAAGCGAGGGCCAGCCAACGAGAGCATACAGGTCGCAGTGGTGGGTGGTATATGGGGCTTTGGTGACAAAACGGATGGCACTGTGAAAGCAAATTGGATGCAGTCTGAGTAGAGTGTTGGAGGCTATCCTGTAAATGACATCGCCGAAGTCAAGGATCGGTAGGATGGTCACAAGGATATGTTTGGCAGTAAGAGTCTGCCAATAAGAATGTGGTGATTGACGGAGTCGAAAGCCTTGGCCAGGTCGATGAATACAGCTGCACAGTATTGTCTCTTATCAACGGCGGTTATGATATCGTTTAGGACCTTGAGCGTGGCTGAGGTGCACCCATGACCAGCTCGGAAACCAGATTACATAGCGGAGAAGGTACGGTGGGATTCGAAATGGTCGGTGATCTGTTTGTTAACTTGGCTTTCGAAGACCTTAGAAAGGCAGGGTAGGATAGATATAGGTCGGTAGCAGTTTGGGTCTAGAGTGTGTCATGACGTTGCCCTCTTTGGGTATAGCGAGCACCATCCCCCTCTCTCTGTCTCCTCCACTCAGGCTGCTGCAACTGCAGGTTGTAAATTCCTGGAGGAGATTATCTCCTCATGGCCACAGTATAGATGGAGAGTGAGTGTCATAGAGAGAACAAAGGAATTTCTTCCACCTCACAGAACTGGAGAACCGAACAACATTTATGTTCTGGAGAAGGTATGAAAGATCGGTGAAGAATCCAACTACGAACTGGTGCGTTTGGTACAATTTTGTGAAACTCATGAAAGACAATATGGCCACATTACCATAACGCTGTTTATAAAATAGCCTCAGTTATGAGGCTTACATTTAATTGTTGTATAAAATGAATGAGTGAGGATGGAAATGTTTGTGAAATTGTGTAATGTGAATTTGGACTGTTTAATGAAGGAAACTCCAATTCCCTTTGGAGTTTAACTAAATCAGAGGACCGCCCATGAGCACAGTTATGGTCTGGCGTCATGGGACAGGCCCTTTTCTGCTCTTCCGTATAAATCCCTCACCCGGGTTTTCTATCGCCAGACCAGCTTACCTCGATAACGAGAGGGCTAAAGGTTGCAGACCAGCTTACCACGAGAGTGCCAAGGTTTGAGTAGAGACCATAAACCTGAGTATAAGCTAAGGTTTTAGTAGATGGCTGAATCTTTTAACCATCCCACGTGGTTAAACTCTTAGACTATCGATACCGACAGAATAAGAACAAGTCTTTGATATTAATTACTAGTCTGCAGCTAGGAATTGGCTATCATTGAACACAAAGACCGACAACCGGCGAAACATCTATTCTATAACGACATGAATGAATGTCACTCTGAACTATTCATTCTAACCACGACAGAGAGAGAGAGAGGGCAGACAGACTCTCCAACAGAAACTAACTTTTCAACAGAGATCCCGACGACACACTGAGCGAAAATATATATATTGATTGCAATTGTTCCCGAATAAGTGAGTGTTCATGTGCAAAGGATTAGAATTTCAATTGTTATAATATTCAACTCTATAGTGTCTCCTCAGCTGACCCCCCACTAACAAGCCGCCATGCCGGTTTAGCCCACTAGGGCACATTCTCCTATCATTTCCTTGTAACCATATCTACTGTTTGTTATGCATTTCTGTGAATTACCTCCCGGTCGCAGCCGGCTGCGACAGAGCCTGGGCGCGAACCCAGAGTCTCTGGTGGCACCATAATTTGCAAATAAATTCATTAAACATGTATTTGATTGATTTTATTTTTTCCTAATTTTGTCTGTCATAGTTGAAGTGTACCTATGATGAAAATTACAGGCCTCATCTTTTTAAGTGGGAGAACTTGCACAATTGGTGGCTGACTAAATACTTTTTTACCTGTAGACAGGTGTGTGCCCTTCCAAATTATGTCCAATCAATTGAATCTACCACAATCAAGTTGTAGAAACAGGATGTACCGGAGCAACATTTTTAGTCTCATAGCAAAGGGTCTGAACACTTATGTAAATATGGTATTTCTGTTTTTTCATTTTTAATACAGTTGCAAAAAAGTCTAAAAACCTATTTTCACTGACATTATGGGGTATTGTCTGTAGATTGGATTTTTTTTAATGCACTTTAAAATAAGGCTGTAACGTAACAAAATGTGGAAAAAGTCAAGGGGTCTGAATACTGTCCAAAGGCATATATATTTGCTACTGCTCGACAAAAAATGAAAACCTCGGACGATCAACAGCCTATCGACCAAACAATCGACCAGGCGACTAATTGGGGTCAGCCCTAAGTGCAATACAAGCTATATGAATACACTATTAAACCAACCTGTTGGGGCAGTGGCTCATCATCGTGAGTGAAGGAGTGCTCAAACACCACAGCAGCCAGAACCTTCCGAGCCTGAGGGTCCTTCCTCACAAAGTCCTCAAACTGCTCCTCTGTCTCAAACCCATGCACTGATGGGGCAAACAGAGAGAGAGAGAGAGAGAACGTTAGTTGAAGTGACAAAATCCCACGTCATGTCTACCAATTTTTCACAACGACTCTCCTTTGAACTCTCCTTTGGTTTTACCAGATCTATTGTATTATATTCTCTTACATTCCTTTCACATTTCCAAACTTTAAAGCGATTCATTTCAAATGGTACCAAGAATATCCTTGCTTCTGGGCCTGAACTACAGGCAATTAGATTTGGGTAAGTCATTTTGGGCAAAAATTTTAAAAAAGTGGCGGATCCTTAATTAACCTTGTGAATTCTACCAGTTGACATGGAGACATACAGTAAGAAGAGAAACAAGTGGCAGGAACAGAACAGTCACACAGGCAAAGACAGACAGATCCTCTGTCTGTACTACCCTGGTTTGAAAGCCAGCTGAAAACACAACAGGCTCATTTAACAGTGGCATGATATAGACACAGTGAAGTTGTGAAATAAGCCTCACTTTCACCCCGTGTTCCAGTCACAGAAAACAATCAATATCATATCTTGAGCTCAAAATATGTTTTCCATTAATTTATAGATTTGCCTACCGCTCCCATAGATTTCAACATACTCTGTTAATCTTATCTGTAGCACTGGTATTCAGGCCCACACACACACATAGGCTCTCTCACTCTAAAACAGGTCAAAATCAAAAGTAGCAGTCAGTATCTGCTGCCACCAGCTCCTCCTCATTGACTGCACCAGATTTGCCACTTCTTGCTGTTAGATGTTACACCACTCTTCCATCAAGGCACCTGCAAGGACCCAAACATTTGCCCTTACCCTCCGATCCAACAGGTCCCAGATGTGCTAAATATGATTGCGATCCAGGCTCTTCGCTGGCCATGGCAGAACAGGAAATCATGCTCAGAATGAGCAGTATAGCTGGTGGCATTGTCATGTCAGGATGAGCCTGCAGGACGGTACCACATGAGGGAGGAGGATGTCTTCCCTGTAAGGCACAGCGTTGAGATTACCTGCAATGACAACAAGCTCAGTCCGATGATGCTGTGACACACCACCTCCAGAGTACAGGCCTCAGTGTGATGCTCATTCCTTCGACAACAAACACGAATCCGACCATCACCCCTGGTGAGACAAAACCGCGACTCGTCAGTGAAGAGCACATTTTGCCAGTCCTGTCTGGTCCAGCAACGGTGGGTTTGTGCCCATAGGCGACGTTGTTGCCGGTGATGTCTGGTGAGGACCTGCCTTACAACAGGCCTACAAGCCCTCAGTCCAGCCTCTCTCAGCCTATTGCAGACAGTCTGAGCACTGATGGCGGGATTGTGCGTTCCTGGTGTAACTCAGGCAGTTGCTGTTGCCATCCTGTACCTGTCCCGCAGGTGTGATGTTTGGATGTACCGATCCTGTGCAGGTGTTGTTACACATGGTCTGCCACTGCGAGGACGATCAGCTGTCTGTCTGTCTCCCTGTAGCGCTGTCTTAGGCGTCTCACAGTACGGAAATTGCAATTTATTGCCCTGGCCACATCTGCAGTCCTCATGCCTCCTTGCAGCATGCCTAAGGCACATTCACACAGATGAGCAGGGACCCTGGGCATCTTTCTTTTGGTGTTTTTCAGAGTCAGTAGAAAGTGTGGTGTGATGTTCGGATGTACCGATCCTCTGCCACTACAAGGACGATCCGCTGTAGCGCAATCTTAGGCGTCTCACAGTACGGACATTGCAATTTATTGCCCTGGGCACGCATGCCTCATGCATGCAGCATGCCTAAGGCACGTTCACGCAGATGAGCAGAGACCCTGGGCATCTTTTTTTGTGGTGTTTTTCAGAGTCAATAGAAAGGCCTGTCCTAAGTTTTCATAACTGTGAACTTAATTGCCTACTGTGTGTAAGCTGTTAGTGTCTTAACGACCGTTCCACAGGTGCATGTTCATTAATTCTTTATGGTTGATTGAACAAGCATGGGAAACAGTGTTTAAACCCTTTACAATAAAGATCTGTGAAGTTATTTGGATTTTCACAAATTATCTTTGAAAGACAAAATCCTGAAAAAGGAATGTTTCTTTTTTTGCTGAGTTTATTTATTTTTTCCTGTCCCTTTTTCATATTGATTCTATACTGAAGAAAAATATAAATGCAACATGTAAAGTGTTGGTCCCATGATTAATGAGCTGCATTTTTTTTTTAAATCACAGAAATGTTCATCAAAAAGCTTATTTCTCAAATTTGTTTACATGTGAGCATTTCTCCTTTGCCAAGAAAATCCATCCACCTGACAGCAGCAGCTTATCAAGAAGCTGATTAAACAGCATGATCAATACACAGGTGCACCTTGTGCTGGGGGCACACAAAAAAAGGCCACCAAAGTTGTCACACAACACAATGCCACAGATGTCTCAAGTTGAGGGATCATGCAATTGGCATGCTGACTTCAGGAATGTCCAGCAGAGCTATTCCCAGATAATTTAATGTTAATTTCTCTACCATATGCCACCTCCAATGTCATTTTAGAGAATTTGGCAACCGGCCTCACAAACTCAGATCACGTGTAACCACACCAGCCCAGGACTTCCACATCCTCTTCTTCACCTTTCGGGATCGTCTGAGAGGGGCCCTTTTGTGGGGAAAAACTCCCCAGTGGGTGGGCACACCCACAGCTGCGCCCCTGCCAAGTGATGTGAAATGCATAGATTAGGGCCTAATTTATTTATATAAATTGATTGATATCCTTCTATGAACTCCGTATAATTGCTGAAAGTGTATTTGTATAATGTATTACAAGATGTGCATACATTTTAACGCGTCATACCCTGTTGAGAGTTATTCTACATGCATGACATTCTAAACCTCCATAGTGACCGCTCCCTTCCCCCTCCTCTCACAATCTAAATTATTCAGAGCGTTGATCTCAGTGTGTGTGTGTGTGTGTGTGTGTGTGTGTGTGTGTGCGCCCATCCGTCCAGCCGCACCAGACTGACAGGCTACAGGGGTGAGCTCCTCTCCATCTCCCCCGCCTCCCCATCTGAATAAGATAGTGAAGAGACTGGCCCTTACATGTTGCCTGAGGAGTCAGGTGCCATTTCTGGACGAACCAGTATTCCCAGGACAGCTGAGGCTGGTATGCGAGCCTACAATAACACCAGGGCAGCAGTACATGCGATACTACCCCAACAACATTCAGTTATACTGCATCGTGGTACGTGCTTTACTACCACAACAACATTCAGTTATACTGCATAAATGAGAAGACATGTAACTGCCAAAATAAAGGAAACACCAACCAAATAGAGAGTTGGGCCATCATGAGCCAGAACAGCTTCAATGCACCTTGGCATACATTCTACAAGTGTCTGGAACACTATTGGAGGGATGAGACACTGTTCTTCATCGAGAAATTCCATCATTTGGTGTTTTGTTGATGGAAAACGCTGTCTCAAGCACCGCTCCAGAATATCCCATAAGTGTTCAATTGGGTTGATATCCCCCACCATTTCTCCTTCACCCAAATCCAGATAGCTGATGTTCTGAAAGAGCTGCAAAATCTGGACCCCTACAAATCAGCCGGGCTAGACAATCTGGACCCTCTCTTTCTAAAATTCTCTGCCAAAATTATTACTAGCCTGTTCAACCTCTCTTTCGTATCGTCTGAGATTCCCAAAGATTGGAAAGCTGCTGTGGTCATCCCCTTCTTCAAAGTGGGTGACACTCTAGACCCAAACTGCTACCGACCTATATCTATCCTACCCTGTCTAAGGTCTTCGAAAGACAAGTTAACAAACAGATGACCGACCATTTCGAATCCTACTGTACCTTCTCCGCTATGCAATCTGGATTCAGAGATGGTCATGGGTGCACCTCATTCACGCTCAAGGTCCTAAACGATATCATGACCGCCATCGACAAGAGACATTACTGTGCAGCCGTATTCATCGACCTGGCCAAGGCTTTCGACTCTGTCAATCACCACATTCTTATTGGCAGCATCACTACTCTGGACGGCTCTGACTTAAAATACGTGGACAACTACAAATACCTAGGTGTCTGGTTAGACTGTAAACTCTCCTTCCATACTCACGTTAAGCATCTCCAATCCAAAATTAAATCTAGAATTGGCTTCCTATATCGCAACAAAGCATCATTCACTCATGCTGCCAAACATACCCTTGTAGAACTGACCATCTTACCGATCCTCGACTTCAGCGATATCATCTATAAAATAGCCTCAAACACTACTCAACAAATTGGATGCAGTCTATCACAGTGCCATCCGTTTTATCACCAAAGCCCCATATACTACCCAGCACTGCGACCTGAACGCTCTCGTTGGTTGACCCTCATGCTAGGTAAGGCCCCGCCTTATCTCAGCTCACTGGTCACCATAGCAGCACCCACTCGTAGCACGCAAACAGCAGGTATATCCCATCTGTAAATAGCCCATCTATCTACCTCATCCCCATACTGTATTTATTTATCTTGCTCCTTTGCACCCCAGTATCTCTACTTGCACATTCATCTTCTGCACATCTATCACTCCAGTGTTTAATTGTAATTATTTTGCCACTATGGCCTATTTATTGCCTTAACTCCCTTATCTTACCTAATTTGCACTCCTTGTATATAGACTTTGTTTTCTTTTTTCTGCTGTATTATTGACTGTATGTTTTGTTTATTCCATGTGTAACTCTGCGTTGTTGTATGTGTCAAATTGCTATGCTTTATCTTGGCCAAGTCGCAGTTGCAAATGAGAACTTTTTCTCAACTAGCCTACCTGGTTAAATAAAGGTGAAATAAATAAATACAATTTAAAAAAATATCTGGTGACTGAGACAGCCATGGCATATGGTTCGTTTTTATGCTCATCGAACCATTCAGTGACCACTTGTGCCCTGTGGATGGGGGCATTGCCATCCTATTTTTTATATTTTTATTTCACCTTTAT
Source organism: Oncorhynchus mykiss (assembly GCF_057628025.1). NCBI lineage: Eukaryota > Metazoa > Chordata > Actinopteri > Salmoniformes > Salmonidae > Oncorhynchus > Oncorhynchus mykiss. Next base: position 68,190,911 of record NC_143034.1, on the reverse strand, counting down.
TTAACTAGGTAGGACAGTTGAGAACACCTTTATTTAACTAGGTAGGACAGTTGAGAACACCTTTATTTAACCAGGTAGGCTAGTTGAGAACACCTTTATTTAACCAGGTAGGCTAGTTGAGAACACCTTTATTTAACCAGGTAGGACAGTTGAGAACACCTTTATTTAACCAGGTAGGCTAGTTGAGAACACCTTTATTTAACTAGGTAGGTCAGTTGAGAACACCTTTATTTAACCAGGTAGGCTAGTTGAGAACAAGTTCTCATTTGCAACTGCGACCTGGCCAAGATAAAGCAAAGCAGTGCGACAAACAACAGAGTTACACATGGAACAAACAAGCATACAGTCAATAATACAATAGAGGAAAAAAGTCTAAAAACAGTATGTTCAAATGGCATGAGGAGGTGAGGCAATAAATAGGCCATAGTAGCGAAGTAATTACAGTTTAGAAAATTAATCACAGGAGTGATAGATGAGCAGATGATGATGTGCAAGTAGAAATACTAGTGTGCAAAAGAGCAGAAAAGTAAATAAAATCAATATGGTGATGAGTTAGGTAGATTGGGTGGGCTATTTACAGATGGGCTATGTATAGCTGCAGCGATCGGTTAGCTGCTCAGATAGCTGATGTTTAAAGTCAGTGAGGGAAATATAGGTCTCCAGCTTCAGCGATTTTTTGCAATTCGTTCCAGTCATTGGCAGTAGAGAACTGGAAGGAAAGGTGGCCAAAGGAGGTGTGGGCTTTGGGGATGACCAGTGAGATATACCTGCTGGAGCGCGTGCTACGGGTGGGTGTTGTTATCGTGACCAGTCAGCTGAGATAAGGCGTGGCTTTACCTAGCAAAGACTTATAGATGAACTGGAGCCAGTGGGTCTGGCGACGAATATGTAGCGAGGGCCAGCCGACTAGAACATACAGGTCGCAGTGGGTGGTATAAGGGGATTTGGTGACAAAATGGATGGCATAGCTATGGTAGCCAAAATAAATTCCCTGCCCAGCATTTTTATACATGCCCCTAAGCATGATGGGATATTCATTGCTTAATTAACTCAGGAATCACACCTGTATGGAAGCACCTGCTTTCAATTTTTTTTTTTTTTGGCAGCTACCTGTATATCTGCAATAACATCAAAGCAGTGGCATAGGCTACTGGGCCTACTATTACAGGCTACTGGGCCTACTATAACAGGCTACTGGGCCTACTATAACAGGCTACTGGGCCTACTATAACAGGCTACTGGGCCTACTATAACAGGCTACTGGGCCTACTATAACAGGCTACTTGGCCTACTATAACAACATTTGTAGATTCATATTGAATAGATCAGCCTACAACTGTACAACAACACATAAAGTGAAACAGGTTGAACTATAACATAGTAGATTCCTATTGAAAAGAGATTTGCCTTTACAGTATCAAAGCTGTGCCACTGGTTACAGAAACAGCAACATCCACCCCTAATGCCTAGCATAGTGTCATTGGCAAAATGCAAGCCACAGGAAGAGATCATTTACCTACAGTGGCACTGATTCAATTCGATGAATGGCAATGTGGGCTTTGCTTTCCAGAGAAAGTAGGGTCATTACAGTAACAGTATTGTATGTGACTGGGTTTCAAATGCTCAGGGCTTTCTTTAACACTATAGCCAATGATCTTTACAGGTCCATGTTTATAGAATCTCACAAATCTGGACTTAAATAATAGAATTGTCCTCTGAACAGCTAAGGGCAGCGGAGAGATCATCATTCACAGAACAGGATGCAGTAACAAGCTGTCACACAAACACGCTGTAACCCCAAATGAACTTGAACTCATCAAAGTAAATAATGTTCTCTGTTCGAGACAATGACACACTGACTACACCTGGGCAACCCAAGCTAAACTGTACATTTGCAATAGGTTTTCCATCCATTTTTGTATCCATTATAAGCTACCACTCCATGCAGGACACAGTGACCAGCACAGAGATATGGTCCCAGTCACCTCACAACAGAACACAGACAGACACAGGCTACAAAGACTTGACAGACCAACCCCATCTTCTGTCTATGAGATGGCCTCTCAATGTAGGACGTACTTACACTGGCAGAACAGAGCTTGTTTTCATGATAAAGACTGTATGTTTTCTCCAGCAGAGGAACATCTTTTTTTCAGATGTTTTAGTCATACTCAACATCATCATCCGTTCCCATCTAAATCATCATCATTATTATCATCATCATCACATCATTTTTGCTTGGTAGGGCAGCACAGCCCTCACACTCTCTCCTTTACTCACCTGAACTGATGACGGGGTCCAGGCTGTGCTGCACGTCCTCTGCCACCCGCCGCACCACACTGGCGTTGCCCGGCACATAGGCCAACTGGTAGTGATGGTAGTTGTCCAGTGGGTACTGCAGGCCATCCACAGAGAAGCTCTGGTAGAGCGTGGCATTGGGGTAGTCCTTGAAGGGCACGTTCTCGCGCAGCACGATGAGGATGCCCGAGAAGAGCAGGGGCAGGGCGATCTCTACAAGAGTCACCAGGATCTGACGCTTCTGTAGGGGGGAGAGAAAGGATGTATTGGCAGAGGAAAGAAACAAAGTGGTAGAGGAACGTCGGCAAAGGTTTTAGAAAGAGGAGAGAAGAGAGGGAGAAAGATCAGTGAGCTGTGCATGACAGAACATTCGTCACCTAAATCATCAAAAGCCTGGACTCAGTAGATAGTAAATCAAAGTGATTACTAGCGAATAGGAATTCTCTCTGTGACCTCCTCTGACACACCGGAGTTGGCTCAGAGTGAAACAAAAACTATCCATTAGCAGAACTGTAATGTACATTTCCACAGTTTCAGAAGAAAATTGGTGATTTAAATGTTAGATGAAATGTCCAAGCTGCCATTTGACCAGATGAGTCGAGACATCAATTATTTGAATGCTCATAGGAGAGATATGGTGCATTTCACAAGTTCCTCTGCTCATAGGATATGTGAAGGCCACCCCTTGTACAGTGACTGGAGAAAGCAGCAGCTTGGACAGTGTTCAGTTATCACAGTGGAGATGCTCTCATCTCATTCTCACAGGTCAGGGCTGAACCTAAACAGATATTTCTGGAGACATTGCCATACAGAGTGAGTGTGTACCATAGAGAACAACAGTATCCGAGAGACAGTTTCATGGGGCCACCGAGTCCCCTTGGCGATGGTACTGAGACAACAGGACTAAAATTGAATCCTACTATGCCGGCTCGGACGCTCCTCGGATGTGGCAGGGCTTGCAAACTATCATGGATTACAAAGATTAACGTGAGCCTACTAGACGAGCTACATTCCTATTCTCGCTTCGAGGCCAGCAACACTGAACCATGCATGAGAGCACCAGCTGCTCCGGATCTGTATGATCACGCTCTCTGTAGCCGATGTGAGTAAGATCTTTAAACAGGTTAACATTCAGACGGATTACCAGGTTGCGTGCTCAGAGCATGCGCTGACGAGCTGGCAAGTGTCTTCACTGACATTTTCAACCTTGACTACAGCTCAGCGCTTAACAAAACAGTGCCCTCCAAGCTCATCACTAAGCTCAGGACCTTGGGACTGCACACCTCCCTCTTCAACTGGATGCTGATCTTCCTGACAGGCCATCCCAAGGTGGTGAGGGTAGGCAATAACAGTGGGATTTGCTTTTTTCCCCTCCTGTACTCACTCTTCACCCATGACTCCAACACCATCATTAAGTTTGCTGACGACACAACTGTGGTTGGCCTGATCACCGACGAGGAGACAGCCTACAGGGAGGAGGTAAGCGACCTGGCAGTGTGGTGCCAGGACAACAACCTCTCCCTCAATGTCAGCAAGAAAAAGGAGCTGATCCTGGACTAAAAGGAAACAGAGGGCCTGTCCACACCATCCACATCGACAGGGCGGGTCGAGAACTTCAAGTTCCTCAGTGTCCACATCACTAAAACATTATCAGGGTCCACACACACCAACACAGTCGTGAAGAAGGCACGACAACGCCTCTTCCCACTCATGAGGCTGAAAAGATTTGGCATGGGCCCTCAAACCCTCAAACATGTATACAGCTGCACCATAGAGAGCATCTTGACTGGCTGCATCACCGCTTGGTATGGTAACTGCTTGGCATCCGACCTCAAAGTGCTACAGAGGGCAGCGCGTACGGTCCAGTACATCATTGGGGCCGAGCTCTCTGCCATCCAGGACCTCTATATCAAGCAGTGTCAAAGACTCCAGCCACCCAAGTGATAGACTGTTCGCTCTGCTACCGCACGCCAAGTCTGGAACCAACAGAATCCTGAACAACTTCTACCCCCAAGCCAAAAGACTGCTAAATAGTTAACCAATTGCTACCTGGACAATCTGCATTGAACCCATTGCACCAACTTGTCACATAGGTTGCTGCTACTGTTTATTATCCATCCTGTTGCCTAGTCACTTTATCCCTACCTATATGTACATACAGCATCTACCTCAATTACAGAGCACACACCTTTCTATATAAGGTCCCACAGTTGACAGTGCATGTCAGAGTAAAAACCAAGCCATGAGGTCGAAGGAATTGTTCGTAGAGCTCCGAGACAGGATTGTGTTGAGGCACATGTCTGAGGAAGGGTACCAAAACATTTCAAAAGCATTGAAGGTTCCCAAGAACACAGTGGCCTCCATCATTCCTAAATGGAAGAAGTTTGGAACCCCCAAGACTCTTCCTAGAGCTGGCTGCCCGGCCAAACTGAGCAATCGGGGGAGAAGGGCCTTGGTCAGAGGGTGACCAGGAACCCAATGGTCACTGACAGAGCTCCAGAGTTCCTCTGTGGATATTGGATAACCTTCCAGGAGGACAACCATCTCTGCACCACTCCACCAAATCAGGCCTTTATGGTAGAGTGGACAGACAGAAGCCACTCCTCAGTAAAAATGTACAAATGGCACCTAAAGATGAGAAACAAGATTCCCTGTTCCAATGAAACCAAGACTGAACTCTTTGGCCTGAATGCCAAGCATCATGTCTGGAGGAAACCTGGCACCATCCCTAGGGTGAAGCATGGTCGTGGCAGCATCATGCTGTGGGGAAGTTTTTCAGCGGCATGGACTGGGAGACAAGTCAGGACGGAGGGAAAGATGAAAGAAGAAAAGTACAGAGAGATCCTTGATTAAAACCTGCTCCGGAGTGATCAGGACCTCAGACTGGGGGGAAGGTTCACCTTCCAAAAGGTTAATGACCCTAAACACACAGCCAAGACAACGCAGGAGTGGCTTTGGGACAAATCTCTGAATGTCCTTGAGAGGCCTAGCCAGAACCCAGACTTGAACCCAATTGAACGTCTCTGGAAAGACCTGAAATTTGCTATACAGCGACGCTCCCCATCCAAACTGACAGAGCTTGAGAGGTTCTGCAGAGAAGAATGTGAAAAACTCCCCAAATATGGGTGTGCCAAGCTTGTAGTGTCATACCCAAGAAGACCCGAGGCTGTAATCGCTGCCAAAGATGCTTCAACAAAGTACTGAGTAAAGGGTCTGAATAATTCTGTAAATGTGATATTCCGTTTTTCCTAAAAAAAAAACTGTTTTTGCTTTGTTATTATGGGGTATTGGGTGTAGATTGATGAGGGGAAAAAACAATTAAATCAATTTTATAATAAAATTGTAACGTAACAAAATGTGGAAAAAGTAAAGCGGTGTGAATACTTTCCAACTTCACCGTACCTCGTAACTAGAGGTCGACCGATCGCCATGGCCGATTAATTAGGGAAGATTTCAAGTTTTCATAACAAATCAGTAATCAGCCTTTTTGGACGCCATTACATTGCAATCCATGAGGAAACTGCATAGCAGGCTGACCACCTGTTTACGCGAGTGCAGCGTCAAAAGGACCTTGTGGCTGCATGGAGCCAAGGTAAGTTGCTAGCTAGCATTAAACTTATCTTATAAAAAAACAATCAATCTTCACATAATCAGTAGTTAACCTAGTAATATCATCAACCATGTGTAGTTAACTAGCTTGTCCTGCGTTGCATTTAATCAATGCAGTGCCTGTTAATTTATCATCGAATCACAGCCTACTTCAACTTCGCCAAATGGGTGAGGATTTAACAAAAGCGCATTTGCGAAAAAAGCACAATCGTTGCACAAATGTACCCAACCATAAACATCAATGCCTTTATTATAATCAATACACACTGTGTTTATTATATTATAATTAAGTCTATGATTTGATATTTGATAGAGCAGTCTGACTGAGCGGTGGTAGGCAGCAGCAAGCTCGTAAGCATTCATTCAAACAACACTTTACTGCGTTTGCCAACGCTTGAAGCGCAGCGCTATTTATGACTTCAAGCCTATAAACTCCCGAGATTAGGCTGGCAATACTATAGTGCCTATAAGAACATCTAATAGTCAAAAGGTATATGAAATACAAATGGTATAGAGAGAAATAGTCGACACGTCATAATTCCTATAATAACTACAACCTAAAACTTTTTAACTGGGAATATTGAAGAACTGGGAATATTGAACCACCAGCTTTCATATGTTCTCATGTTCTGAGCAAGGAACTTAAACGTTAGCTTTTTTACATGGCACATATTGCACTTTTACTTTCTTCTCCAAGACTGTGTTTTTGCATTATTTAAACCAAATTGAACATGTTTCATTATTTATATGAGACTAAATAGATGTTATTTATGCTGGCAAAACGCACGAAAGTGCTGTTTGAATGAAAGTTTACACGCCTGCTTCTGCCTACCACTGCTCAGTCAGATACTTGCATGCTCAGTCAGATTATATTGCAATGCAGGACACGCTAGATAATATCTAGTAATATCATCAACCATGTGTAGTTAACTAGTGATTATGATATATATATTTTTTATATAAGATAAGTTTAATGCTAGCTAGCAACTTACCTTGGTTTACTACATTTGTGTAACAGGCAGTCAGTCTCCTTGTGGAGTGCAACGAGAGAGAGGCAGGTCATTATTGAGTTGGACTAGTTAACTGTAAGGTTGCAAGATTGGATCCCCCGAGCTGGCAAGGTGAAAATCTGTTGTTCTGCCCCTGAACAAGGCAGTTAACTCACCGTTCCTAGGCCGTCATTGAAAATTCCGATTAATTGGTCGACCTCTAGTCTGTATTAACAATAGTCAGCTAACTATGTACTTTAGGGTCTGTATTAACAATGGTCTCACAGTAGGAGTGCTAATATAGGATAAATGTTGCCTTTTAGATCTAAAGGAATACTATTACATAGACATAATTTCACCTGATCTAAGATCAGCACTCCTACTACTCCACCTACTTGGAGATCATTTTTGAATACAGACTGTGACCCACGTTGACCCCTTTACAGAGCAGTTCTCTCTGGGTCAATCCCTGGTTACCTGGTATGAACCTTCCATGCACTCTGCAGTGTCTCTGTGATGGGGCAAAGATAGACACCCTTTTCCTGCCTGGCCTCAATTGAGTCTCCAGGAGTGTGGGTTAATGGTAATGAAACAACAATCTTAAAGGGAGGCAGAAAGCAGGAAATGGAAGCAGCTACACACACTAACACGAGAAACTGTGGTGTGACATTGTCGTGTGTGTGTTTCATAATGCAACCACCCTCCCAGATTTGTGAAGGGTTTTGATTAAGTCTTTGATATGAGAGCCATTGTGAGAAGCTATCGTTAATAAATAGCCCAAACTACTGAGAAACAAACTCAAACACACCAGCACGTCTTATACACACAAGAAAAACTAGAGAAGTGTATTTACTTACCATTCAATTCAATCTTTCATCAGTGAATAAATATCCCAGGCCAGTGTGTTTCACCACCTACTGTTTCAATGCAGCATTAAGCTTGGCAATATATCAAGACTGAGGGTAGTCAGACCGTATCCATAAAGAGTCTCAAAGTAGGAGTGCTGATCTAGGATCAGGTCCATGTAATCTTATGTATTACTATCGAAAAGGCTCAACTGATCCTAGATCATCACTCCTACTCTGAGACACTTGACAAATACTGGCCCAGGATTTGTGAAAGGACAGAGTTTGGATAGGTGGCTATACCAAACCATCACATATTAATCACTCACAACAGTCAATTAAAGAACTGGTCTTTAAAACCTACTGTAGATCTGTCAATTCATCCACACCATGGAACCTATTGGTTACTGTGGTGGGATGGCAAAGGTACCATATCAATATAGAATTTGGAAAACAAAAGACAGCAAGGTGATTTTAAATGACTACTTTTTGACCTCCACCTTAACACGTTTCAGTGCAACAACACAACAGCCAAGACACGCACCAGGCTTTCATGTCCCATTGCTAACCTCTAAATGAACTTGTCACATGATAAATCAATGTTGGAGGCAGAGTTGGGGTCGATTCGAATTGAAGTCAGGAACTACACTGAAATTCCAATTCATGAATAGAAAAACATTTGCATATATTATCAATCATTTCTCATTTAAATGAAAAGAAGCTACTTCAAAAGTTTTAAATTGAAACACTTCCTGAATTGACCGAATTTATCTGCAAACATTGATTTCCCCAAGGACTGATAGAACAATGGGGCTGCTAGAACAAACATGGGTCAAGACAGTCTTGTGACACTGTTTGTCAGCAACCCCAATCCCGTCCCTTGCCCTAAACCAGGTTTATATACTAACCCCAATCGCGTCCCTTGCCCTAAACCAGGTTTATATACTAACCCCAATCCTGCCCCTTACCCTAAACCAGGTTTATATACTAACCCCAATCCCTCCCCTTACCCTAAACCAGGTTTATATACTAACCCCAATCCCGCCCCTTACCCTAAACCAGGTTTATATACTAACCCCAATCCCGCCCCTTACCCTAAACCAGGTTTATATACTAACCCCAATCCTGCCCCTTACCCTAAACCAGGTTTAAATACTAACCCCAATCCCGCCCCTTACCCTAAACCAGGTTTATATACTAACCCCAATCCCTCCCCTTACCCTAAACCAGGTTTATATACTAACCCCAATCCCGCCCCTTACCCTAAACCAGGTTTATATACTAACCCCAATCCCGCCCCTTAGCCTAAACCAGGTTTATATACTAACCCCAATCCCGCCCCTTAGCCTAAACCAGGTTTATATACTAACCCCAATCCCGCCCCTTAGCCTAAACCAGGTTTATATATTAACCCCAATCCCGCCCCTTAGCCTAAACCAGGTTTATATACTAACCCCAATCCCGCCGCTTAGCCTAAACCAGGTTTATATACTAACCCCAATCCCGCCGCTTACCCTAAACCAGGTTTATATACTAACCCCAATCCCGCCGCTTACCCTAAACCAGGTTTATATACTAACCCCAATCCCGCCGCTTACCCTAAACCAGGTTTATATACTAACCCCAATCCCGCCGCTTACCCTAAACCAGGTTTATATACTAACCCCAATCCTCCCTATACACTGACACATCACACTCTACCTTCTTTGAGCCCAGCCCTCTCTTTATTCATGTTTTTGTTAAGTCTGATGTCTTCACTCCTGTTTTTTGTTTTTCTTACAATTGTAAAGTGATGTTGGGTCCTTGAAAAGCACTATAAGTCCCATGTATTATTATTATTAAATAGTACTGTACACATTTCACTCTCTGCAAAGTACAACTCACAATAAAGTTATAGATCTTATTCAGATGGTTAACTGTAGCATCCCCCTGAACATTTACATTCAATATCCCCTACACCACCCACCTGCTGAAGGTAGTTGTCCCTACACCACCCACCTGCTGAAGGTAGTTGTCCCTACACCACCCACCTGCTGAAGGTAGTTGTCCCTACACCACCCACCTGCTGAAGGTAGTTGTCCCTACACCACCCACCTGCTGAAGGTAGTTGTCCCTACACCACCCACCTGCTGAAGGTAGTTGTCCCTACACCACCCACCTGCTGAAGGTAGTTGTCCCTACACCACCCACCTGCTGAAGGTAGTTGTCCCTACACCACCCACCTGCTGAAGGTAGTTGTCCCTACACCACCCACCTGCTGAAGGTAGTTGTCCCTACACCACCCACCTGCTGAAGGTAGTTGTCCCTACACCACCCACCTGCTGAAGGTAGTTGTCCCTACACCACCCACCTGCTGAAGGTAGTTGTCCCTACACCACCCACCTGCTGAAGGTAGTTGTCCCTACACCACCCACCTGCTGAAGGTAGTTGTCCCTACACCACCCACCTGCTGAAGGTAGTTGTCCCTACACCACCCACCTGCTGAAGGTAGTTGTCCCTACACCACCCACCTGCTGAAGGTAGTTGTCCCTACACCACCCACCTGCTGAAGGTAGTTGTCCCTACACCACCCACCTGCTGAAGGTAGTTGTCCCTACACCACCCACCTGCTGAAGGTAGTTGTCCCTACACCACCCACCTGCTGAAGGTAGTTGTCCCTACACCACCCACCTGCTGAAGGTAGTTGTCCCTACACCACCCACCTGCTGAAGGTAGTTGTCCCTACACCACCCACCTGCTGAAGGTAGTTCTCCCCACACCACCCACCTGCTGAAGGTAGTTCTCCCCACACCACCCACCTGCTGAAGGTAGTTGTCCCTACACCACCCACCTGCTGAAGGTAGTTCTCCCTACATCACCCACCTGCTGAAGGTAGTTCTTCCACAAGAGTAATCCAAACTGGCGTGCTATCGCCATTTAGAGAGGAGACTGGATACAGACCAGAACTACAGCAGGACCTGGACAGACAAAAAGAGAAAGAGAAATGTTCAGTTACTACATTTATCTGGTTCTGAACTAGGCTTATCAATGTATTTGGTGTGTTGACGGATATTTGACAGAGCAATCCTACCAAACACAGTTGATCCACAGAGGCTTTTCACCTCCAGATAACCATCAGTTCATAATGTAAACAAAGAAAATCAAACTAGCAAAAAAGAGAAGTGAAATTTGATGTTACTCAGCTCGGTATTTGTATAGACTGTACGTATCAAACACAATCAGAAAACCTAAACCCGGGTTCTGAGAAACACTGAGTCTGACAACTGGGGAATGACGACATTGAGCTCAATAGAGGACATGAGAAGAGAGGGGGAAAAGAAACACGAGAAAAAAAAACACTAAGCAATAAGTATACTGTTGACAATCGCTCACCAAACCAGTTGTACCTAGTTTCTTTAGTGAGTGTTGACAGGACATGCTTGTTTAAATGTTTTTGAACTGCCTCAACAGAGAGGGCCTTTGACAGGCAGACAGGAAAAGGTTATAATATACCAATTCAATGGAATGTTGAGCAAATTGGGATGAACTATGGGTGTTAAGATGAACAACCCCACACCTATCACACCCATCTAAAATAACATGTCTTCATCCCTTCGACAGGGCTGTAGTGGAGCAGGTGGAGAGCTTCAAGTTCCTCGGTGTCCACATCACTAAGGAATTAACATTGTCCACACACAGCAACACAGTCGTGAAGAAGGCACAACAAAGCCTCTTCCCCCTCAGGAGGCTAAAAAGATATGGCATGGGCTCTCAGATCCATAAAAAGTTATACAGCTGCATCATTGAGAACTGGCTGCATCACCGATTGGCATGCGACCGCAAGGCGCTACAGAGGATAGTGCGGATGGCCCAGTACATCACCGGGGCCAAGCTCCCTGTCATCCAGGACCTCTAAACCAGGCAGTGTTAGAGGAAGGCCCTGGAAATTGTCAAAGACCCCAGCCACCCAAGCCCTAGACTTCACTCTGCTACCGTACGGCAAGCAGTACCGGAGCGCCAAGTTTGGGACCAAAAGGCTCCTGAACAGTCAACAAGCTGAACAGTCAGTCAAATGGCTACCCGGACTACTTGCATGGACACTGTATTGCGCAGACTCTCTTGCAGTGACTCAATGCACACTCACTAGACTCTACCCACACACTCACACTGACACTCAAACACACGGGCCTCCAGAGTGGCGCATTGGTCTAAGGCACTGCATCGCAGTTGCTAACTGTGCCACTAGAGATCCTGGTTCGAGGGTTTGGCCAGCAGGGATGTCCTTGTCCCATCGCGATCTAGCGACTCCTGTGGCAGGCCGGGCGCATGCACGCTGACACGGTCGCAGGGTGTTTCAATGGTGCAGCTGGCTTCCAGGTTAAGCAGGCATTGTGTCAAGAAGCAGTGTGATTGTTGGGTCGTGTTTAGGGGGACCCATGGCTCTCGACCTTCACCTCTCCAGAGTCCGTACAGGAGTTGCAGCGATGAGACAATGTAGCTACCAATTGGATACCAAAAAAAATGGGTAGAAAAACACTTTCACACACGCTGCCGCTACTCTGCTTATTATCTATCCTGATTGCCTGGTCACTTTTACCCCTACCCACATGTAAATACAGTAGTACCTCAATTACCTCGTAACCCCATTCTCTCACTGTCAACTGCGTTTATTTTCAGCAAACTTAACATGTGTAAATATTTGTATGAACATAAGATTCTAAAACAAAAGTAACAGTGTGCCCACCAGCTACATTAAGTCCTGTTGTGCATCTCCTCCTCATGGAATGCACCAGATTTTCCCACTCTTCCACCAAGGCACCTGCAAGTTCCCAGACATTTCTGTCGGGAACGGCCTTAGCCCTCAACCTTTGATCCAACAGGTCCCAAACATGCTCAATGGGATTGAGATCCGAGCTCTTTGCTGGCCATGGCAGAACAGTGGCGAACAGTATGGCTGGTGGCATTTTCATGCTGTAGGGTCATGTCAGGATGAACCTGCAGGAAGGGTACCACATGAGAGAGGAAGATGTCTTCCCTGTAGCGCACAGCGTTGAGATTACCTGCAATGAAAACAAGCTCAGTCCGATGATGCTGTGACACACCACCTCCAGAGTACAGGCCTCAGTGTGATGCTCATTCCTTCGACAACAAACACGAATCCGACCATCACCCATGGTGAGACAAAACCGCAACTCGTCAGTGAAGAGCACATTTTGCCAGTCCTGTCTGGTCCAGCGACGGTGGGTTTGTGCCCATACGTTGTTGCTGGTGATGTAAGGTAGGTCCTCACCAGACAACAGGCCTACAAGCCCTCAGTCCAGCCTCTCTCAGCCTAATGCGGACAGTCTGAGCACTGATGGAGGGATTGTGCATTCCTGGTGTAACTCGGGCAGTTGTTGTTGCCATCCTGTACCTGTCCCGCAGGTGTGATGTTCAGATGTACCGATCCTGTGTAGGTGTTGTTACACATGGTCTGCCACTGCGAGGTTGATCAGCTGTCCATCCTGTCTCACTGTAGCGCTGTCTTACACCCTGACTACACCGCTCACGTCACATGCGCAAAGATGCAAAATAAATATTTAAATCTATATTATTAAATTTTTGCACCCACACTGCTCGTGCGCGCGTCAACAAGCATCTGCGTTGACAAGGACTAAAATAGAAGTCAGTTCTATTTGTGATGCAGATCGCGCTGCAAGTCCTGCCTCTCCCATCTCCTCATTGGTTATACCCACGTGGGTGATTGAAAGATGAACTGTGTTGTCGATCGTCGTGGTAAGTTTAGACGCCAATCACCATATAAGTTCAAAGAAGACAAAGGAGGGAAACGATCAGTTGGCCATTATATGTGTGGATTAATTGGCAGAGTAGAGGACCTTGTGCATTTCAAAATAAATGTATGCACGCGCGCAGCCGGTTTGGGTTCCTTCTCACAGTACTGACACTCACTACGGAGTTCCGACCTTCCTCTGGAAGCAACGTCAGCACAAGAACTGTTCGTCGGGAGCTTCATGAACTGAGTTTCCATGGCCAAGCAGCCACACACAAGCTAAGATGTGCAATGCCAAGCTCGCCCCCATTGGACTCTGGAAATGCGTTCTCTGGAATGATGAATCACCCATCACCGTCCGACAGACGAATCTGGCTTTGGCGGATGGCGGATGCCCCAATGCACAGTGCCAACTGTAAAGTCTGGGGCTGTTATTCATGGTTTGGGCTAGGAATTGAAATGCCGACTGCGAGCAGTAATCACCCAACATCAGCACCTGACCTCACTAATTCTCATGACTGAATGGAAGCAAGTCCCCGCAGCAATGTTCCAACATCTAGTGGAAAGCCTTCCCAGAAGAGTGGAGGCTATTATTGCAGCATATTAATGCCGATGATTTTGGAATGAGATGGATCAACGAGCTGGTGTCCACAAACTTTTGGTCATGTATGCTATTTCACCCATTTTTCTCCCCAATTTCGTGGTATCCAATTGGTAGTTACAGTCTTGTCCCATCGCTGCAACCCCCTGTACGGACTCGGGAGAGGCAAAGGTCAGCCAGTGTGTCGGAGGAAACACTGTGTCAGTGTGCACTGCGCCCTGCCACAGGAGTCGCTAGTGCGCAATGGGACAAGAACATCCCCGCCGGCCCAAACCCTCTCTTAACCCTCTCCCGGTCACGTCCGGTTGCGACAGAGCCTGGACTTGAACCAGGACCAGTGAACCAGTGGCACATCTAGCACTTCGATGCAGTGCCTTAGACCACTGCGCCACTCGGGAGGCCCTTGTAGTGTATGTTTGATGCAGAACTGGGCCAGTGCAGCACAGCTTGGCTGCACTGTGCGGTGCAAAAGGGTTATCATCCAGATGTGAGCCATACCCTTTCCTGTCAATCTACTTCAATGGCCCTGAAACTGTGTTTCAACAGATGACAACCGTGGACAGATGACAACCGTCATGCGCCTGTCATATCATTCACCACCACCAAGACCTAAATCACCACTACATTCACTGTGTGTGAAGGCAAGGCAGGTAACTTCCTTTTTGAAATATAAGGCCTCTCTATCCTCAGTTGCTACAAATCTGATTATGTCTTTCTGTTTAGACAAAGGGACTGCTGTTGTGACTGGCCTCAAAGAAATAGGGTTCCTCTGTGAAAGGGTAGTTATAAACAATTATCAACCCGTGTACTTCTTGCCAATGGTCAGTGTGTCTTCTTGTGTCACGTTCGGAGGGTCACACCAGAATAATAATAAGAGTTAATTGGGTGAGGAAGGTAGGGAATAAAACTCAGAGGCAGTGTCTTCATGCTAAAGTTTATGTGCTGAAGATCTAACTAAAGACGAATGTATGATAGAAAAATCAGTGTCATTAATCTCAAAAATGCATCTCTTTCATGGCCTAATATTAGGCCCAAATTCATTTAAATCAACAAATACTCTGTCTAAACTCTAGAATTAAGTTATTAATGTTTAATTTTAAATCATTATATAAGGGATAGACAAAGGACATTACCTGCGGAAGACACATTTCAACTGAATGCCTAAATCTGTACAACTGAATAGGTATCCCCTTTCATGCATTTACAAACGCAATGCTGATGCAGTAATTATATACGATTTGTCGTTCATGTGAAATTTGAACGTCAGTTGCTGACTAAACTAAGATAAACATCCAAGTGATGTTGGTCTTGATATAAACATTATAGATGTAACGCAAATAATACGTCTGTATTTTTTATAGAAATGATGCCCTCCGGTCTTCACCGTTATTGGTCCAACCGAATTATTTGGCCTAAATGATTGGACAAACGACAATCCCCAATACTGGTGAAGCAGGTCCAAAACAAATATTTTCCCCAAAATAACGTTATGAAACCCTTATTGAATCATTCCAAATGCAAGGCAACCTTACCTTATAAAAGAAAGGCTCGATATGTGAACTTCATGGGTTCTCCTTAGTCAGCGTATACAATTCCTCCTTTTTAAAACGATGGCTTTACATGTCCTCTCCGTTTACTTTCGACTTAACACCCGGGGTTGCGTTCGTTAGGCTGTGAATGTGTGTATTATATTTACTCAGTAAACGCCAGTTAGGGAGGCGATGACATTGCACCAGACACAGTGAAAGGCCGAATTCATTGTGCAAATCCAGATACAATCGTCAACAGATGCAATCACGTGACCTGATCCTGTCTACTGTCACATGACCCTACACCAGCTGTGTGTGGGGTTTTAGTTGGCTCCTTGCTGCCCGGGACGTCCCAATGATCCCGAATAGCACTAACCGTATGTTCTCTTTTCTTTCGAAATACAGGAGTCATTTGGGGACATGAAACTTGTGTGTCTCTGGGTATTCTGTAGCTAGGGTGCTATTGTATAGTCATTTAAACTTGGGACAATTGCATGGTCCAATAATTATATAAGCAAGAATACTTTACTTCCATCAGTTTGATATTAAGAAAATAAACCCTTTCTCATCAGTGCAACTCTTTGCACATAAATTCATGTGCATACATACTGTATTTTTAACTACAGAGTGGCGCAGCAGTCTAAGGCACTGCATATCAGTGTTAGAGACATCACTACAGACACCCTGGCTCGAATCCAGGCTGTATCACAACCAGCCCTGATTGGGATTCCCATAGGGCGTCGCACAATTGGCCCAGCGTCGTCCGGGTTTGGCCGGGGTAGGCCATCATTGTAAATAAGAATGTTCTTAACTGACTTGCCTACTTAAAGGGTTCAATTAAAATATTCAAGTGCATGTGTGTGTGAACGCTCCGGGTGTGGCCCCCTGGCGGTCGTACTGCTCCCTGGGCAGGGCAGTTAAAAAGGGTGGAACAGGTTGAGGGAGTGTCAGTCAAAGCTAAATATTCAACACATACATCTGCAAGTCCACATGCTTGTTTTAATAGAAATTGATACCGGGTGCACAGAAATATCTTCACACAAGTCAC
The DNA here is from genome assembly GCF_057628025.1 of Oncorhynchus mykiss. NCBI lineage: Eukaryota > Metazoa > Chordata > Actinopteri > Salmoniformes > Salmonidae > Oncorhynchus > Oncorhynchus mykiss. The sequence goes on along the minus strand of NC_143034.1, from coordinate 68,174,243 downwards.
TTGATGGTACAATGTAGACAAAAAAAAAAACAAGCCAAATGTCAACCTTTATGTAGAAAAAGACGTGTCCTTCTTGGAATGAAGCCAAAACCAATCATCCAATTTCAAGTAAAAGGCATATTGTCACAGTTCTTTCTCCCCCCCCGCCACATTTACATATGTACATAACAGACCAGGGATATAAGAGTCTGACCTAACAGTTTTAAAAACATATTTACAGTCACAATCATTTGTGTACAAGGGTTGTGTCTGAAATGGCACCCTATTCAGTGCCCTACTTTGACCAGAGACCAATGGGGCTGCGGGAAAAAGAAGTGCACTAGATATGGAACAGGATGACATTTCAGACGGAGCCCAAGGACTCCGTGTCCTGATGTAGGCATACAGTACTTATCAACACATCAAGTAATCATTTGCCTTTTAGTGTCTTCACTTCCGTTTCCCCAAAAGGAGGCAATGCTACTCCACTTAATGGAATAACATTAGTAGTTGATTGTTCAAGCATAGAAAACATCACTGTGGAAAAACAAACGCTCCTTATTCAATAGAAGTGCCAGACCTCATTCAAGACGAACCCATTGGGAGAAACGGTGGGCAAAACGAATAGACTTGCTTCGACAAAACTTGTTAGATGTTCTGAACTTCAAATTTCATGTCGCACTGTGCACCTCTTAGTTACTAAACTGTGACCTCATTGGTCAATGTTCATGGCTCAATGTTCAGATGACATCACTGATGATTGAACCATAGAAATACAATCTATATCATCTATTATATTTCTAGGGCATACATTTTAGTGGTTTCTAACAGACAGGTGTAATCATGGGCTCTCACCCATGAAATTAGGTGTTATGGGGTCAAAGGTTAGGGGTGGTGGGGATGACTGAAATGTTCTGCTTCTACAAAATGTTATGCTGTTTTCAAATGAAACAATACCTTTCTCTTGTTAAAGCTTGTAGAATTGATTTGCTCCTGTAGTATAGGTTCTCTCCTGTGCTCCAACTCTAAACAGTAACAGTACAGTACATGTAGCACATGTACAGTACATACAAAACTGTAGCTAAGAATGTATTTCCGTACGCTTGAATTACTATCAGTCTTTACAGGTAAAAGCTATTTACCCACCGATAGTCCCCTCAATTAAGTTTTAGTACCTTTGGTATGTGAACAAACAAATGACAAAAATGGATCAGAGAAAATTCAGACTCAAAATAAGGCTTTAGACTACACAATAGTAGATATCTAAAGTACAGATCGAGCCTGGAATCCAAACTGAACATGGCTTTGTTTCACTACTCAGTTTGGATCCCAGGCTAGTACAGAGTAGCCAACTCCTGACCATTCTGTACAGGCAGTGCATATCAGAATCTCTTCACTGGTATAAAACGGGGATTCATGAAACTCCCAACATCAGAAGAGTTGCAGACAGCAAAACAAAAAACTGTTGCATTGATTAATAATTGTAATCAAATACAGTCAACAATACAGGTTGTGGTTCTTTTCACATGTGAAAGTCTTCATACAGACATATTTCAAAATGGTTCATGAGGTGTCTCTCTTTTTAGGTGGTAGCTGCAATCCTTTGACATCTGAGATAGGTTGTTGTTGCAAAAGTCAATGTGTGAGACCAGCGCGGAACACAATCTGGATCAATGCACTGTAACAAAGTCAAGAGGTGGATAGTGAAGAGCTGTTCCAATGGTTTTTAGGCTGATCAAGGTAGTCTCACAAATGACACCCTCTTCCCTATGCAGTGCACTACTTTTGAACAGGAATCTGGTACGAATCTGGTCAAAGTAGTGCACTACATAGGGAATAGGGTGTCATTTGGGATACAAGCGAAGTCAGTGAAATATGAGAGGGAGCCATCTGATCTTTCTCAAGCAGAAGATGTCTGTTTACTCGTGCGGAATGTAACAAAATTAAAAAAAAGTCTGGATTCTGGAGAGACCGTTTGGGTTTGTGTGTAAAGCTTACAACAGGTATTTGTGATCTTATGATGTTCCAGGAACCAGTGCAGATTTCAGGCCTTCATGGAATGAAGAATATTGTCAACGACAGAACAGTGCTCCTGGGTCGTGTTCATTAGGGCAGGAACATTTAAACTTTTTCAACAGGAGACAGAAATTATCATTTCTTATTGGACAAGTCCAAGTAGTCCCTTTACTTTTGGGTCTGTTTGTCTTCAGTTTGGTGCCTAATGAACGCGACCATGGCAAAAGAGGGTGAAGTTGAGGCAGGGTGGTAGAAAATCATCTGAATCCATTCAACGGTGAGTCAAGTCAGTGCTTACAGGCTTAGGAAACCTACACTTGAGGCATATACCACCTCTTCATCCTCCCCTTCCCTCTCCCCTCCGCTGTGAGCTGCTGCGTTCTTCCTCTTTACCTGTTTGCGAGCTGCAGCCCGGGGTCTTTGCACCGGCACCAGGAGGCGGAACCCAGGCAGAGCCACTGTGATGCTGGAGGCGGAGCCTGGAGTGGGGTCCGGAGGCAGCGCCGTGAAGGTGCAGGGCATCAGGAGTGAAGAGGAATTGGAGGAAGGGCTGGCACTCTGGACGGAGGAGTAGCCTGAGCTGTGGAATTCGGTTGTGATGAATGAGGAGAGGGGCTCTCGCGGTCGGCTCCTGGCGCTCCCCTCCCCTTCATACTCCTCTTCCTCTTTGTTCCCCTCACAGAAACTGTCATCGTCGCTGGAGAGGGCTCGGCAGTGCAGTTTGGAGTCCTCGGGCTCCGTTGCTATCTCCAGTGTCATGGCCAGAACAGAGGCTACACAGAATAAGATACTGTTAGCTTGGCAGCATATCATAGTGAGTGTCAATTATTAGGACCTCACGATATCATGATACACAATTCTATATTTAACATTCTATATGTATTGCGATTTGAGGTTGCCAACATATTGCTCACTATGTCTGCTGCAGATAAGAGAACATGAGAAAATGAGTTTTGATCAGTCACGGAAATAAATAAAAAAAAGAGCTGAAAATATATTGATCATTGTTATTTTTTTAAAAGGTGGAAAACAAGCTACGGGAGTTTTGGCACCAGTAGAGCCGACTAGCGCTAGCTACAGTCAATAATTATGTTTTTACATTTATTTACAAATCCATACTTTGGAGTCAAATATCGATATAATAATCATCCTGAAATATTGATATACACAACTATCGATTTCCTCCCCGTCACTATCAATTATGGATGCCTTAAAAGGAAAACGTCACACAAACTCTTTGTATTCGTTTCATTAGTCCATTGCTGATGTAGTCAAACAATTGTGCAATAGATTTCTCAAGATATACAACTTTCCAAATACAGAAATACAGCCGCCGGTACGATGCATTTTGCATCATATGATGCAGCGTTTTGCATGCGTGTCTGCCTCTGAGCAGTCTGGTCTGTACCCACATAAGGAGAATAATGTCTGACTATGTCTTCCAGTACATAGTGATGTCACTACATCTAGTTCACCAGTTAGAATGGCCAGCATGACACTGGTCTTCCATTAACCCCCATCTCTAGATAGGGCTGGGGTGTATTCATGAGTGCAAGCTTTGCAATGGAAAACAAAAAACAGGCGTTTCTTATTGGACACATTCAGGCAGGTCCCTCACCGTTTGGTTCCTAGTGAATACACCCCTGGTAAAGAGCTGATCATAAATGATCAGAACTCATATAGTTGATACCCTCCACTCACTCTCTCCCTCCTTGGCCTCCTTCTCTCCTTCGCTCTCCTGGTCCCCCTCGTATCCGGAACATGAGGTGTCCAGGCTCCAGTCCAGCATGTCCCCCACCAGGGTCTCTTCCTGAGTGGACAGCTCAGCCGTGGGTGTGGCCACAAAGCTGCCTCGGTGCACAGGCAAGGACTCCTCCCGTCTCCTGGGGGAGAGAAACAGCATATTTATCCAAGTAAGCTTGGAGTCACGCGATATGGTGTGTGGTCCTCTCACTAGGACTGGAGAAACCATGCAGTTTATTAGGCTACAGATGGAAGTTATGATGAATGTCACAGGGTGGTGAAAGTGCACAGTGATGAGCTTGATGCTCCTTCCCAAGAAATAGAGGGTCTTATTCTGTTGACATGATGATCGATGCTTGACTAATAGAAATATTCCCAGTCTTCTCCATAATAATCTCATGTCCTGCAGGTAGGAATAGTTTGTTTAACACAGCTTTTTGACAAAACTAAAACCAGTGAAGTGGAAAATGCCATGGAAATGCACTGAACTTTAGATGTTTTATTCGGTACATGAAAGGTTTAGCCAAAAGGTAGATAGTGTGCACTACATCATCACGCAGGCCGTTCAGCAGAAACACCACTGGTATAAAAACGGATTTTCTTTGTGCAGATTATTATTTTTTTGCATGAAAATATGTAACCTATTTGATGAGACCGGGCTACTGAGTCTTCTTAGTTTAGTTTATTCATCAATGTTTTTTAAATTGTTAATAAAGTCATAAAGGATGACAAAGTTTAATATTTATTTCCATTGTGGTCATCTAGTGGGCAGATGAAAATATGTAACCTATTTGATGAGACTGGGCTACAGAGTCTTCTTAGTTTAGTTTATTCATCAATGTTTTTTAAATTGTTAATAAAGTCATAAAGGATGACAAAGTTTAATATTTATTGTGGTCATCTAGTGGGCAGATGAAAATATGTAACCTATTTGATGAGACTGGGCTACAGAGTCTTCTTAGTTTAGTTAATTCATCAATGTTTTTTAAATTGTTAATAAAGTCATAAAGGATGACAAAGTTTAATATTTATTGTGGTCATCTAGTGGGCAGATGAAAATATGTAACCTATTTGATGAGACTGGGCTACAGAGTCTTCTTAGTTTAGTTTATTCATCAATGTTTTTTAAATTGTTAATAAAGTCATAAAGGATGACAAAGTTTAATATTTATTGTGGTCATCTAGTGGGCAGATGAAAATATGTAACCTATTTGATGAGACTGGGCTACAGAGTCTTCTTAGTTTAGTTAATTCATCAATGTTTTTTAAATTGTTAATAAAGTCATAAAGGATGACAAAGTTTAATATTTATTGTGGTCATCTAGTGGGCAGATGAAAATATGTAACCTATTTGATGAGACTGGGCTACTGAGTCTTCTTAGTTTAGTTAATTCATCAATGTTTTTTAAATTGTTAATAAAGTCATAAAGGATGACAAAGTTTAATATTTATTTCCATTGTGGTCATCTAGTGGGCAGATGAAAATATGTAACCTATTTGATGAGACTGGGCTACAGAGTCTTCTTAGTTTAGTTTATTCATCAATGTTTTTTAAATTGTTAATAAAGTCATAAAGGATGACAAAGTTTAATATTTATTGTGGTCATCTAGTGGGCAGATGAAAATATGTAACCTATTTGATGAGACCGAGCTACTGAGTCTTCTTAGTTTAGTTTATTCATCAATGTTTTTTAAATTGTTAATAAAGTCATAAAGGATGACAAAGTTTAATATTTATTGTGGTCATCTAGTGGGCAGATGAAAATATGTAACCTATTTGATGAGACTGGGCTACAGAGTCTTCTTAGTTTAGTTTATTCATCAATGTTTTTTAAATTGTTAATAAAGTCATAAAGGATGACAAAGTTTAATATTTATTGTGGTCATCTAGTGGGCAGATGAAAATATGTAACCTATTTGATGAGACTGGGCTACAGAGTCTTCTTAGTTTAGTTAATTCATCAATGTTTTTTAAATTGTTAATAAAGTCATAAAGGATGACAAAGTTTAATATTTATTGTGGTCATCTAGTGGGCAGATGAAAATATGTAACCTATTTGATGAGACTGGGCTACTGAGTCTTCTTAGTTTAGTTAATTCATCAATGTTTTTTAAATTGTTAATAAAGTCATAAAGGATGACAAAGTTTAATATTTATTTCCATTGTGGTCATCTAGTGGGCAGATGAAAATATGTAACCTATTTGATGAGACTGGGCTACAGAGTCTTCTTAGTTTAGTTTATTCATCAATGTTTTTTAAATTGTTAATAAAGTCATAAAGGATGACAAAGTTTAATATTTATTGTGGTCATCTAGTGGGCAGATGAAAATATGTAACCTATTTGATGAGACCGAGCTACTGAGTCTTCTTAGTTTAGTTTATTCATCAATGTTTTTTAAATTGTTAATAAAGTCATAAAGGATGACAAAGTTTAATATTTATTGTGGTCATCTAGTGGGCAGATGAAAATATGTAACCTATTTGATGAGACTGGGCTACAGAGTCTTCTTAGTTTAGTTTATTCATCAATGTTTTTTAAATTGTTAATAAAGTCATAAAGGATGACAAAGTTTAATATTTATTGTGGTCATCTAGTGGGCAGATGAAAATATGTAACCTATTTGATGAGACCGAGCTACTGAGTCTTCTTAGTTTAGTTTATTCATCAATGTTTTTTAAATTGTTAATAAAGTCATAAAGGATGACAAAGTTTAATATTTATTGTGGTCATCTAGTGGGCAGATGAAAATATGTAACCTATTTGATGAGACTGGGCTACAGAGTCTTCTTAGTTTAGTTTATTCATCAATGTTTTTTAAATTGTTAATAAAGTCATAAAGGATGACAAAGTTTAATATTTATTGTGGTCATCTAGTGGGCAGATGAAAATATGTAACCTATTTGATGAAACTGGGCTACTGAGTCTTCTTAGTTTATTCATCAATGTTTTTTAAATTGTTAATAAAGTCATAAAGGATGACAGAGTTTAATATTTATTGTGGTCATCTAGTGGGCAGATGAAAATATGTAACCTATTTGATGAGACTGGGCTACAGAGTCTTCTTAGTTTAGTTTATTCATCAATGTTTTTTAAATTGTTAATAAAGTCATAAAGGATGACAAAGTTTAATATTTATTTCCATTGTGGTCATCTAGTGGGCAGATGAAAATATGTAACCTATTTGATGAGACCGAGCTACTGAGTCTTCTTAGTTTAGTTTATTCATCAATGTTTTTTAAATTGTTAATAAAGTCATAAAGGATGACAGAGTTTAATATTTATTGTGGTCATCTAGTGGGCAGATGAAAATATGTAACCTATTTGATGAAACCGAGCTACTGAGTCTTCTTAGTTTAGTTTATTCATCAATGTTTTTTAAATTGTTAATAAAGTCATAAAGGATGACAAAGTTTAATATTTATTTCCATTGTGGTCATCTAGTGGGCAGATGAAAATATGTAACCTATTTGATGAGACTGGGCTACAGAGTCTTCTTAGTTTAGTTTATTCATCAATGTTTTTTAAATTGTTAATAAAGTCATAAAGGATGACAAAGTTTAATATTTATTGTGGTCATCTAGTGGGCAGATGAAAATATGTAACCTATTTGATGAGACTGGGCTACAGAGTCTTCTTAGTTTAGTTTATTCATCAATGTTTTTAAATTGTTAATAAAGTCATAAAGGATGACAAAGTTTAATATTTATTGTGGTCATCTAGTGGGCAGATGAAAATATGTAACCTATTTGATGAGACCGAGCTACTGAGTCTTCTTAGTTTAGTTTATTCATCAATGTTTTTTAAATTGTTAATAAAGTCATAAAGGATGACAAAGTTTAATATTTATTGTGGTCATCTAGTGGGCAGATGAAAATATGTAACCTATTTGATGAGACTGGGCTACTGAGTCTTCTTAGTTTAGTTTATTCATCAATGTTTTTTAAATTGTTAATAAAGTCATAAAGGATGACAAAGTTTAATATTTATTGTGGTCATCTAGTGGGCAGATGGCAATTACTCAGTACAGCATAAACAAACAGGTTTGGTTTGAAAGCACTTTTTTGGATGAGACCAGCGCTGGACAACCACCATAAAAGGCTACGTGAGAGTGGTCACACTTGCCCAATCCCAAATTAACCCCTAGCTTTGACAATCTGCCTAGACACTTGGCAAGGATTGGACAGAGGAAAATCCTCCCTGGCCTATAAAAGAGAGCACGGTAATCATTATATTGCTCTCACATTTGAGTGGCTTAACGTAGGAACCCACCTCTTGCTGTTGCTGGAGGGGGAGGAGAGGAAGGTGTGGATGTCAGCTGGCTGGCCCGTGGGGCTGGGCAGCACCATGTAGGGTTCCACCTCCGGGACCTCCAGGACCTGACACAGCTCCTTGAAATCAATCACCTGGGAGAGAACACAGGTACACAAACACACTGGTTAGGGTAGTGTTAACTAGGCACGAACTGGAAGACAAAGCTCTTCAACTGAGAGGTACTATCTGAATTTGTCCAATAGGGACATCTTGTTTTTCTTTGCCTAGTGATGGGGGGGGGGGGGACAACATTATATTGATATTTTGACTCCAAATATTGATTTGTAAAAAAGAAAGAACACTAGGTAACGTTAGCTAGCACTAGTCGGCTGAACCTGTACAAAAACCTCACTATTTTCTCCTCCTATAGCTATTTATTTATTTATTTTTCCCAATCAAACCTCGTTCTCATGCGCTCTGTAGCAGACATATAGTGACCAATGTTTGGATCATCGATACACCGATACATAATACACAATACATATATCAGCACCTAAGTATCGTGATAATGTCATATTGCGAGGTCCCTGGCAATTCCCATCCCTAGTTTTGCTACGATGTGCACACCACCAGTACAGCCAAGAGGAGAATATCCAGGCCAGCAGCGCAGCACTGTGCACTTCTCCTTGACATACTAGAAAAAGGCACCGGTCCATGTCAGGAGATGACAAGCTCACCTTTTCTTTGCTGATGTGTTGGTAGGCCTCATCCTCAAACCTCTGCTTGACACCTGTCAGAGACATCTGCCTGTAGTCTTTGGGTACATCCTTACTGAAGCTGTCAGAGAGAGAGAGAGAGAGAGAGAGGAGAGAGGAGAAAGAAGAAAGAGAGAAGAAAGGGACATGAAAGAGAAGAGAGGAGCATGATTAATCATCCAGTCTGTGTTTTCCAACTGTGTTACATCCAATGGGAAATCATATCAGTATATGGTATTACTTTGTTTGAAAATTGGACGTTGTCAATAAAGTGCAGTGCCTCCCACTAGTCTGACTCACACAAGTATGGTGCAGGGTGAGTCATCCCCCACACACACACAGTCCTTAGCAAACACACCCCCCCCCTCCCTGCCACACACACCCTAGGTCCAGCTCCCTCCCACTCACCTTTCGATCCCAGCCAACACCCCACCCCTACGGCCCTCTGCATCAGGGTCACTTCGGCCCTTCGCTAATGATGATCTACGTCGTGGTTAACAGGAGCAGATAGTCTGCGTCCCAAATGGCTCCCTACACATTGCACTACCTTGGAAAACATGTGCACTAGGGAATAGGAGACCATTTAGGACATAGCCACAAACAAACAAACAACCTGATCTTGTAATCAATACCATTGTCCAATTTGTCTATCTGCAGCGCTGGCTAGCAACAGTCTAAGAAATCACCACACTATTTTGTTCATTTGTCTTTATAAGTATGTGACTTCATGTGATTTTCTACAGTGTGCTCAAAGAACTGCAGGAGGGAAAACGTAGAACAGCAGGAGCTGGCCTCTGTACGTGTGTGGTGAAAGACAAACAGCGGTCGGTGCATTTTACTGGCTTTATAATGAGACAGCAACGGACAGCCCTCCTGCCGGGGACGTGAAGGAGAGGGAGGGGGTGAGGGAGATTGTGAGTGGGCGGAGTCTTAACCACCCATGTGGTAAAAACCACCTACCACACAGACAGAAAAAACCCAGCCTGATCAAAAGGGCTAAGAGGACCAAAACACAACCTTTCATCTCTTCAACTAAAATCACTATAGAGATTGGCATTCCTCACCTGCTGGAAATCACACTCATATTGAAAAGAAGCATGGCATTCATCAGAACTGCTACCTTTCTGACCTGCAGGGGGTTCTACAGTAATGGTGCCCAGAGAACACTTCAGGATTGTAATAATACTGGAGCAGTCCTTTAAATAGCACTTCACATTGACTACTGTGTGTGGATGACGAACCGAGGAATGGAAAAAAAACATCTCAGTAAGTTATATAAAGATGTCTTCTCACAAACACATTCTAAATAACACACCTGTATGCACTAGTGTTGCCTTATTCCCCCTAACGAAGACTACAAGTATAAAAAATCTTAAACAAGCGAATGATTTGTTCTAATCATACGCTGACAGCGCTAATTAGCGACTAGTGAATTAGCACAACTAACCGCCGTCTGTCATTCCCCTATTGCTGCTTCCCAGAATTGTTTTTCTTCCACTACATAACACAGCCCCAAAGTAAAATTTAGCTATAAACATACAACATAATTTAAGGTTAGGATTGGGCACAAGGTTAGCAGTGTGGTTTTAGGTCTGGTTTTAATTCTTAAAAAAAAAAAAAAAAAAAGAGATTTTAAATAGGCAGGGTTTATGACTTTGAGGCTGTGTTAACTAGTAACAGAATGAAAAAAGGGGGAGAAATGCTAATTGCTAGAATACTAATTGATAGCAGGATGGGCTGCTGAGGGACAATGGGGATCTCCAGGAAGAGGGGCTATTGATACTCACCACAGCTAGCCTGCATGCTAACAAGGTTGTTTACAACCACAACCAGCAGGCAAGCTAAAATAGAAACAGCTTGGTTTCAGTCAACAATGAACAGCCATAAAAGCTCTTAGACTAAGGCTGGACGATGTGTAAACTTCATAAAACAAGCCATACTGGCAATTGCAGTATGGAGGATTTTCTTCTCTCTAGTATGTAATTGCTGACATCTTCGAACTATCAGCTTGACACAGATTTGACACCGAGGTCAAATCTCTCTAGCCAATCAACTTTTACAGTGTATTTGTAGCAGTGGAGTGTGAGGGTTTGCCTTCACAGCTACACACCCACCCTCCTCCGCCAATATGTCTCTATCACCTTGGTAACCCTCATGAGAACAAAGTCAAGCCAGCGAGCAGCCCTTGTTTGTCAGGCATTGGATTACAAGGGAGAGAAATAGAGGGAACAAATATTGGAGAAAGAACAGTACAAGAGAGGACAGACTTTCTAACCCAGACTAACATTAGCCCTTGTATCTAGTATGCATATAGAACTGTTTAATAACCGGTTATAGTGATTTCTAGGACGTCCGTGGTATTATAACTTACCACTTGACATAGAGTAGTAAAGTGCAGGGGACCAGGTCCTGCTTGGAGAAGCCTGTATACTCAGCCAGCTGGATGGGCCAGATGGGAGCTGCAATGCAGAGAGGAAGAGCAGGGGTCAAGGCGACACACTAGATCAGGGGTCAAGGCGACACACTAGAGCAGGGGTCAAGGCGACACACTAGAGCAGGGGTCAAGGCGACACACTAGAGCAGGGGTCAAGGCGACACACTAGAGCAGGGGTCAAGGCGACACACTAGAGCAGGGGTCAAGGCGACACACTAGAGCAGGGGTCAAGGCGAAACACTAGAGCAGGGGTCAAGGCGAAACACTAGAGCAGGGGTCAAGGCGACACACTAGAGCAGGGGTCAAGGCGACACACTAGAGCATCAAGACTGATATGACGTCCAACTGTTCAACAAATATTAAAATAACGGCTCAGAAGTTTTAATGAGAAGCTGATGAACTAGACTAGGTATTCAAAGGGTGGGTAACAGGGAACTACAGTGTTGGCCCCCCAAAAAATTGGGGTTGCAAGAAATGTTGAAAATAATGGGATCCCCAGAAGTTCTGCTGGGAAGAAAAATGGAGTCCCTGCTGAAAAGGTTTGAATACCACTGCTCTAGGGGTGCTTGAAAACCTAGGTCAACAGTGTGTGTGTGTGTCATGTATGGTTACTGAGCAACTCCCTTGGGACTGGGGATACAGCACTTAGATAACTCTCCATTTTGAAGACCACCCCTTCAGAAATATTGTTTTGTTACACTTCAGTTCGAAGCTGATCAAGTGAATACAGAAAGACATCATCGGGGTAGATTACATATCAGTTTGTAGACAGAGTTTAGAAGACAAATGGCTTGTGTCCCAAATGGCATCCTACTCCCTATATAGTGCACTACAGGGACACAACCGTAGACTGCCTGTTTGCCCGCCTTACCGTAGTGGTGCAGTGCCCGTGTGAGCAGCAGGATGGCGTTGGCCAGGTGGGCTGAGGAGTATGTAGTGAGGGCTGAGTAGAGCAAGGTGAGCTCACACAAGTAGCTGAACAGGTGGACACTGAGCCGCTCTAGGGGTAACAGAGACAGCAGCACCTGGCCGTAGTCCAGCAGAGTGGGAGTCTGCTGAGACAACACCAAATGAGTCAAACTCATAGAAATAAAAATGACTAGACAGGACTAAAGAGAGTTGATCATTTTGAACCCCCCCCCCCCCCAAAAAAAGTATATATTTTCACTTCAACAGATGCCTTTAACCCAAGCTGATGAAACAAACACAGGTGCCATCATCAGGGCAGACTAAACATGTTGACATAAGATGGGTATAGACTCTGCTCACCCTGATCTTGCCCTCCAGCACAGAGATGACCTCCCCCATCATGCGGACCAGGTCCTCATACTTGTAGGTGTTGTCTGTGAGCCACACCGCCTCCCGGATGGTCAGGATATCCTTACTGATGTACCTAGAGAAGGAGACGTGGGTCATATTCATTAGGCAGAAAACAACCTGAACTAGTCCAGTAATTATAACGCTGGTTTCCGTACAGTCTCATAATTCTGAACATTGAAAACCCCTCAGAAAGAGGTTTTGTTGCACTTGAGCACCCGCCTTTAGCTAAAGCTGATCCAGTGAATAAAGAAGTACTGTACATCGGGGCAGACTACAGAGGATAAAATACTGACTACTTTGTATCATGCTTCGGGTTGCAAACAAACAGCTACTTTCCCAAAATCAGGAAGGAATAAGCAGGATGCAACATTTCCAACCAGGATGTGGAAAACCTGGGCATTTTGGGAAAATTACAGGAACGTCCCAACCCGAATGATGCTACATCCACCTCCAACGTTTTTCTGTCTCGTACCGCGTGCAGACGACCATGCAGGCGATGCCCAGCAGCTGCAGGCGGGCCTTGGGCACGGAGCGCAGGGCCAGGTAGCGGTCCACACAGCCCACCGTCACGTGGAGGGTCAGGCTGGAGAAGTCCTTCATGGTGGTTACCTCCACCAACCAGTCCACCAGGATGTATCTAGAGAGAGATGAATACTGTTATGTACCTAGAGAAGGGGGGACACACGAGAGAGAAACACTAATGTACCTAGTGAGGGGAGAGGAGATGCACAGGGGAGAGAGATGAATAATGTTATGTACCTAGAAAAATGTGGTTATGATCGTAAATAGCATTTTTTTACCTATATTTTACTAGGCAAGTCATTAAGAGTGCTTAGAATTTTGAAAGCCCCTTCAAATAAAGGATATTTTCCCTTAACACGAGCCATTAACCAAAATTGATAAAACAACACAATTGGCACAAAGTCAAGTGAACTTCAGTGTGGGTACAGTCAGTTCCAGACCAAACCGGTAGGTTACCTCATGGTGTCGTTGATGCCCTGTCGGAGCACCTCCTCCGCCCTGCGTCGGGGCACGGGGGGACAGGAGCGAAACAGCTGGGCCACAAGGTCGGCACAGGCCCTCTGCTCCAGACCCAGCGGGTTGTCACTGCTGCACACCTTGGCCAGGGACAGCTGGAAGCGTGCACACACACAGAGAGAGAAAGGGTCAAAAGTCATGTCAGGCTTGCCAAGCAAGCGCAACAGGAGGGAGAATGTTAAAAAAAAAAAAACACCTGTGCTCAGTAACATCCTCAATGATTAATCCACTTTAAATGGTTGGGAGAATAAACAAAACCATATATTTTGTCTGTGTGGATTTGGGCTGCCTGTTCTAGTCAACGGCTACATTATCATGTCTATGCCATTGGAGAGATATAGACACACAACCGTACAAATATTTGGGGGTCACTTAGAAATGTCATTGTTATCCATCAGAAATTAATAGGAAATAGAGTCAAGAAGTTAGAAATAATGATTTGTACTTCAAACTTGGCTTTGTCAAAGAATCATCCATTTGCAGCAATTACAGCCTTGCAGACCTTTGGCATTCTAGTTGACAATTTGTTGAGGTAATCTGAAGCAGTTTCACCCCATGCTTCCTGAAGCACCTCCCACAAGTTGGATTGGCTTGATGGGCACTTCTTATGTACCATATGGTCAAGCTGCTCCCACAACAGCTCAATAGGGTTGAGATCCAGTGACTGCGCTGGCCACTCCATTATAGACAGAATACCAGCTGACTGCTTCTTCACTAAACAGTTATGGCATTGCTTGGAGCTGTGCTTTGGGTCATTGTCCTGTTGTGTGAGGAAGTTGGCTCCAATGAGGAACTGTCCACAGGGTATGGCGTTGCAAAATGGAGTGATAGCCTTCCTTCAAGATCCCTTTTACCCTGTACAAATCTCCCACTTTATGGGAGATCACCACCAAACCACCCCCAGACCATCACAATGCCCTCCACCATGCTTGACAGATGGCATCAAGCACGCCATCATCTTTTCTGCATCTCACAAATATTATTTGTGATCAAAACACCTCAGATTAGTTTGTCCATAACACTTTTTTTCCAATCTTCCTCTGTCCAGTGTCTTTGTTCTTTTGCCCATAGGAATCATTTCCTTTTAATTGGCCAGTCTGAGATATGGCTGAGAAGGCCAGCATCCCGGAGTCGTCTCTTCACGGTTGACGTTGAGACGGGTGTTTTGCAGGTATTATTTAATGAAGCTGCCAGTTGAGGACTTGTGAGGCATCTGTTTTTCAAACTAGACACTAATGTATTTGTTCTCTTGCGCAGTTGTGCACCGGGGCCTCCCACTCATTCTATTCTCGTTGGGGTCCGTTTGCGCTACTCTGTGAAGGGAGTAGTACACAGAAATGTTCAGGTTCTTGGTAATTTCTCGCATGGAATAGCCTTACTTTCTCAGAACAAGTATAGACGAGTTTCAGAAGAAAGTTATTTGTTTCTGGCCATTTTGAGCCTGTAATTAAACCCACCAATTCTGATGCTCCAGATACTCAACTAGTCTAAAGAAGGACAGTTTTATGGCTTCTTTAAATCAGGACAACAGTTTTCAGCTGTGCTAACATAATTGCAAAAAAGGTTTTCTAATGATCAAATAGCCTTTTAAAATGATAAACTTGGATTAGCTAACACAACGTGGCATTGGAACAAAGGAGTGATGGTTGCTGATAATGTGCCCCTGTACACCTACGTAGATATTCCATATAACAGTTGGCTTTTTTAAAAGCCATTTCCAGCAATAGTAGTAATTTACAACATTAACAATGTCTACACTGTATTTCTGATCGATTTGATGTGATTTTAATGGACAAACCTTTATTGCTTTTCTTTCAAAAACAAGGAATATTTAAATGACCAACTTTTGAATGGAAGTGTGTGTATATATATCACACTCAGCAAAACAAACAAAAAAGTCCCTTTTTCAGGACCTTGTCTTTCAAAGATAATTTGTAAAAATCCAAATAACTTCACAGATCTTCATTGTAAAAGGTTTAAACACCGTTTCCCATGCTTGTTCAATGAACCATAAACAATTAATGAACATGCACCTGTGGAACGGTGCTTAAGACACTAACAGCTTACAGACAGTAGGCAAATAAGGTCATAGTTATGAAAACCGAGGACACTAAAGAGGCCTTTCTACTGACTCTGAAAAACACCACAAGAAGGATGCCCAGGGTCCCTGCTCATCTGTGTGATAGGTATGCTGCAAGGAAGCATGAGGACTGCAGCTGTAGCCATGGAAATAAATTGCAATGTCCATACTGTGAGAAACCTAAGACAGTGCTACAGGGAGACAGGACAAACAGCTGATTGTCCTCGCAGTGGCAGCCCACGTGTAACAACACCTGCACAGGATCTGTACATCACACCTGCAGGACAGGTCCAGGATGGCAACAACTGCCCGAGTTACACCAGGATGCACAATCCCTCCATCAGTGCTCTGACTGTCCGCAATAGGCTGAGAGAGGCTGGACTGAGGGCTTGTAGGCCTGTTGTAAGGCAGGTCCTCACCAGACATCACCGGCAACAACGTCACCTATGGGCACCAACCCACCGTCACAAGACCAGACAGTGACGGTTGGATTCGCGTTTATCGTCGGAGGAATGAGCGTTACACCGAGGCCTGTACTCTGGAGCGGGATCGATTTGGAGGTGGAGGGTCCGTCATGGTATGGGACGGTGTGTCACAGCATCATCAGACTGAGCTTGTCGTCAATGCAGGCAATCTCAACGCTGTACGTTACAGGGAAGACATCCTCCTCCCTCATGTGGTACCCTTCCTGCAGGCTCATCCTAACATGACCCTCCAGCATGACAATGCCACCAGCCATACTGCTCATTCTGTGCGTGATTTCCTGCAAGACAGGAATGTCAGTGTTTGCAATGCCAGCAAAGAGCCCGGATCTCAATCCCACTGAGCACGCCTGGGACCTGTTGGATCAGAGGGTAAGGGCTAGGGCCATTCCCCCCCAGAAATGTCTGGGAACTTGCAGGTGCCTTGGTGGAAGAGTGGGGTAACATCTCACAGCAAAAACTGGCAAATCTGGTGCAGTCTGTGAGTAGAAGATGCATTGCAGTACTTAATGCAGCTAGTGGCCACACCAGATACTGACCGTTACATTTTATTTTGACCTCCCCTCCCTTTGTTCAGGGACACATTCAATCACGTCACATGTCTGTGGAACTTGTTCAGTTTATGTCTCAGTTGTTGAATCTTGTTATGTTCATACAAATATTTACACATGTTAAGTTTGCAGAAAATAAACGTTCCTTTTTTTGCTGATTATACACACACACACCCATTCAAAAGTTCGGGGTCACGTAGACATTTCATTGCTTTTGAAAGAAAAGCATATTTTTTTGTCCATTCAAACATCAATTACAGTGTAGGCGTTGTTGTAAATGACTATTGTAGCTGGAAACAGCTGATTTTATATATAAACCAATCAGAATTGGCCTGCCTCTGTAAACAAAGCCAAATAGACACACACCTGTGCTTCCCAGCATCCTTTGGCTGCGTAGTCCCTGAGCGTGCGTATGAACTGGAGATACCTGCCTGGGTCGGCCATCTGAGAAGACAGCACAGGACCACAGTACGTTATGAGGTAGTTTTTTGACTAACATCAACACAACAGGGGTTTTATATCACATTTTACACCCTTTAACTACACAACATACATTGTAACATTAACAAAGGCTTTTGAGATGTGGAGAACCAGAGAGAAGGGAAACTCACTGCGGTTTTACGGTTATGTTCCCAAAGCAGGTAAGCACTCTGTAGACAGCCCGACTGAGACGACTCTTCAAGTAGTGTCAGGGCCTCGGCGCGCTTGTCCTCCTCCTGAAACACAGATTAAACCAGGTTTCAATAGTCAGTGTTTCAAACAGCACATTAAATACTCAGAATAATAGTAGAGAGAATGATTCATTTCAACTTTTAATTTCTTTCATCCCATTCCCAGTGGGTCAGAAGTTTACATACACTATATTAGTATTTGGTAGCATTGCCTTTAAACTGTTTAACTTGGGTCAAACGTTTCTGGTAGCCTTCCACGAGCTTCCAACAATAAGTTGGGTGAATTTTGGCCCCTTCCTGACAGAGCTGGTGTAACTGAGTCAGGTATGTAGGCCTCCTTGCCTACACATGCTTTTTCAGTTCTGCCCACAAATCTTCTATAGGATTGAGGTCAGGGCTCTGTGATGGCCACTCCAATACCTTGACTTTGTTGTCCTTATGCCATTTTGCCACAACTTTGGAAGTATGCTTGGGGTCATTGTCCATTTGGAAGACCCATTTGCGACCAAGCTTTAAGGTAAAATTTTCACTTTTGGATAAATAGCGTGCCCAATTTCAACTTCCTGCTACTCATGCCAAGAATATAAGATATGCATATTATTAGTAGATTTGGATAGAAAACACTCAGAAGTTTCTAAAACTGTTTGAATCATGTCTGTGAGTATAACAGAACTTATGTAGCAGGCAAAACCAAGGACTAACCATTCAGATTTTTTTTTTTTTAATTTTTAGGTCTCTGTCTGTTCAGTGAGTTCTCATTGGGAAACAATATTTTCACTTGTTTTCAGTTCCTACCGCTTCCACTGGATGTCGCCAGTCTTTGGTATTTGGTTGAGGTTATTCCTTTGTGCAATGAAGAAGTACGGCCATCTAGGAACTGCGTAACACTGTTTAAAGTAGCGTTGGTTTGTTGTCTTCCTGTATTGAACACAGATAGACCCATCTTCAATTTGATTGATTATTAACGTTTAAAAATACCTAAAGTTGTATTACAAAAGTAGTTTGAAATGTTTTGGCAAAATTTACAGGCAACTTTTGAGATATTTTGTAGTGACATTGCACAAATTGGAAGCTGTTTTTTTCTGGATCAAACGCGCCAAATAAATGGACATTTTGGATATATATGGACGGAATAAATCGAACAAAAGGACCAATTGTGATGTTTATGGGACATAATTGGAGTGCCAACAGAAGAAGCTAGTCAAAGGCATGCTTTATATTTTATTTCTGTGTTTTGTGTAGCGCCTGCAGGGTTGAAATATGCTACCCTCTTTGTTTACTGTTGTGCTATCATCAGATAATAGCTTCTTATGCTTTCGCCGAAAAGCCTTTTTAAAATCTGACATGTTGGCTGGATTCACAATGAGTGTAGCTTTAATTTAGTATCTTACATGTGTGATTTAATGAAAGGTTGATTTTTATATCATTTTATTTGAATTTGCCTCGCTGCATTTTCCCTGGCTTTTGGCCAAGTGGGACGCAAGTGTCCCCAAGTGTTACTTGTGTTGTGCAAAAAGTAGATGTCCTAACCGTCTCGCAAAAACTATAGTTTGTGAACAAAAAAATGTGTGGAGTGGTTGAAAAACGAGTTTTAAAGACTCCAGACTAAGGGTACGTAAACTTCTGACCTCAACTGTACACATAACAACCCCTGAATGAATGTCAGAGTCATCAAGAATTGTTGGTATGTAAAATTATTACTGAAACAAAGCTGCTTTAAAAGATCTGTGTGGGTTCATGGGAGAGCAGAAACAATGAGGTGCGTAGCAAGCAATCAATCAGTGAAGAAGAGGGAGAAAACATTTATCCTAACTGGGCTGATGACCAGCAGGGCTGCCTAGAAGGCGACAGTGTCTTCACAGCCTCATCAGAAACTAACGAACTGTGTTTTGGTTTGGTTACCATAGAAATGGATGACGGCTGTCACTACAGAAATCACCACACTAACGCCTCTGCCTTTCTGGAAGACTTGCAGTGGTGTGTGTACACTTACATCAAAAAGCTGGAGGACTCTGGCCAGACAGTGCAGCAAAGTACCCCTCCTCTCCTACAAAAAATAAAAAACAGCAAAATGTGAAAATGTAGCCTAATGAAAGCATTGTTAGAGCGCAACCTTAGTCTACAAAACTATTTTTATAGAAACATTGGATTTTTCATTAAAGTCCATTCATTCCATTGAGCAAAGACAGGCTCGTCTATTTATAAAAATCAACAAAACAGAGGCGATACATGCAGGGCACCACAAGAGAGGACAGGAAAAAACAGGCTGTAAGGGGTGGAACTTTAAGGCGGGGTCCGTTGGTCAGAAATAAATGGGGGGCGAGACACAGCGTTGCACAAAGCAGCATAAGTCTTTCCCCATTTGTCTTCATTACCAAGGTCCTGTTGGCCTTCGGCAGACTTTTTTTGGTAGCAACAGGTTTCCGAATGCACCTCTTTCTTCCCATGCAGTGTGATGCCTACATTTTAGTAATTTAGCAGACACTCTTACCCAGAATGACTTACAGAAGCAATTAGGGTTAAGTGCCTTCCTCAAGGGCGCATTCACCTAGTCGGCTCGGGGATTCGAACCAGCAACCTTTCGGTTACTGGCACAACCCTCTTAAAACCCTAGGCTACCTGCCGCCTTTACACATCTTAATCAGTGTTGATAATGGATGGAAAGACGATGGACAGCTCTGAGTGAATAAACCAGGAAGGCACAACCATGGAAACAGATTCAACATTACTCATTATATTTCTATGGGTAAAACAGCCCTCTAATTATACTAAACGTGTGTTTTTCCAATAGGAACCAAGGGAGAGGACAGTGATGGTTGCTGAGGTTGGCTGTGTCAATGGCTGCCCATCTCCCCAGCCAAGCTCAACCAGGCCTAGCCTGGTAAACACTTACCACATTGGTTTCACACTCCGCCTTGAGCCTGTCAAACACCACAGCCTTGCAGCAGCTCCCAGTGGGGGACCAGGGCGGGCGGATGAACACCCAGATGAAGGGGTCGGCGGTAGGGGAACGCAGGCTCTCCGCCAGGCTGAAGAACTGGGACGCCTTCCGGCCGCACACGTCGGCACGCCCTTCATCACTCAGCAACGCTGGGACAGAGAAGAGGGTAATTATTATACAGGAATTAATTTGTGATTAAGTGATTTGGTCAATGTCAATCACTGAGCAACCTCATAACCAATTCAATGAGAAACAATGGATGACAAGTGCAGTGAGACTTACGTCCTTCATTGTACAAATATGCAATCCCTAGTTTTACAGCTGCCTCGAAGTTCCCCTTCTCTGCGGCCCTGAAAGAGGACACAGAAACCGAGAAACATATTAGGGTATGTATGCGCACTTTCAGTCTCCCTCATGTGAAACTGACATTAGAAGATGTACAGAGTCGAGGTCAGGGTTTGGGTGTGGGAGGAGTCCATCCTACCTCTCAAAGAGCCAGACTGTGTTGGGGGATGGCCAGGTATCCCTGAAACTGACCCGGGCCCAAACACTAGAGTGGTTATCAATGATGTCACGGAGCTGAGAGTGTACCTGGGAGATAACAGAATGCCTCAGTTAGCCTCCAACATGGCAATCCTCCATGCATGATCAAAATATTCTTCTTCCTTTCAATAACTGAGTAAACATAACATTCCTTATACATGCTAAAGGAGGAGTATACAGGAGGAGACTGATACACATTGTGACTCACCAATTCAGGTGGTGACAAGATGTTCAGAAGAGACTCCCTCAAATTATGTTTACTCCAGAGGCTGTTCAATTGTTAGAGAGAGTGTGTGTGTTTACGTCTTTAACTTGCGGGGACCAGAAGTACCCACAATAATAGTAAACAAACCAAAATTTGGTTCAGGTTAATGTTAGGGAAAATTGGATTTTAAATGGGACTGAATTGTATATCTCCACAAGATTAGTTAAACAAGACCGTGTGTGTGTTTGTGAGACTCACAGCTCTGACAGCCAGCAGGTCCTCAGCAGAGAGGCATTGGAGCACACACAGAAGCACCTCTTCGGGAAGAGACAGCAGTGTTAGGGCTGGAACACGCTTCCGGACTCGCTTCCGTGCTGGAACCGTGAAGCATTTGGAACAACGACAGTGTAGCACTAAAGATGAGAGGGAGAAGTACACTTCTTTTTTAAATCACTCTTGCCATTTTAGATACAGATACCCATCAACCGCAAAAAAAACTCCCTCTTTCCAACTCAACTGACCCTCCAAATAAACTAACTCCTACTCACACAGTGCCCCCATACATTTAGTCTCCAACTGTGGGACACCGTTTATTACTGACATTGTTTCATACACTGTTTATTCAATAGTATTTGTTTACAGTTCTCATCTATATGCTGCACAAGAGACAGTAATTCACACCTGAAAGTCAGTTTACGTTTGCTACAGCTTGCTGGCTCAAACTAAATCAAATTAGGCAAAAGTGACCCAGTTAGATATAATTTATATATTATTAATTGTATGATATATCGGTAGTTATAACCAATGGAATCTATTTTGACTAATTAGCTGGCCAAGTTCTAGCTAATGTTTGAGTTCAGCTTAACTCAGCGCCCAAATTTCCCTCCTCAAAACTAGGTACATTTAACATCTACTGTAAAGCTTCTTAGATTTAAATCCAAAAAGTTAATTATCTATTTGCGGGGCTTTCAAAACCACACAAATGTAATGACTTTACAACGCAGCTAACTATGATATAAATGTTACGAATGCTTTAGTTTCAAATAAGGCACATTTATAACGTTAGCCACTGAACTAACGACTGGCTCTAGTACTGGCACCAAGCTGTGTACCAGTAGCTAGCTAACTAACTAGCCATCATTACATCAGCAAACCATAACAGATAGCTAGCTAGCAGGCTAGTTAGCGGCTAACGTTAGCAAGTCAGCTTTCTACTGTAGTTATAAAACTTTCATGCTATCCACTCTAACACAATGCAAGTTCTCTAACCTAACGTTTACATGTTAGATGGCACATTCACACCGTAGCTAATTGAGTCGGAGATACTTACCGCTTACTTTCATTTCGTGGAGAGATCACCTTAAATACAGCAAGCTCCCTAGTGTTTAAGTTGTGCAACCACAAAGCTGACAGTGAACAAAATACGAGTAAATATAACTTGTGTTATAAACTATGGTAATTCCAATGAATTATCAATTTGTCTAATTCAAAAAGACAGCTTGAGAGCGCTGTCTAGCTTGATGGGGTGTTGTGAAATTAATAGCATGAATTCAAATCCATGCATGCATCCCTCTCAACTTTTGAGATCCTCCCAAATTTGCTAAGCACCGCCCGCGCGCAGAGTTTAAACATCAACTTCGATTTCATTGGCGAAAAACGAGTACGCCCAGCTATTATCTAACGAGCTTCCGATTCGTCTAGGAGAAGAGCGACAACTTCGATTGGTTTGTCGTTACAAATAATTAAATAAAGACCACTGATTGGATAATATGAAACCATTTTCGAAGTACGCGCTTCCAAATTGATGCATTTTATTGGTAAAAGGGGTAACCAAACACGATGACGTCGGCCAGCGCCCGGCCTCTTGGATTGAAACTTGGGATATGTAGTAGTCATAATTTACGTTTTAAACGTACCATATTTAAAGAGACATTAACAAGAAAATACAGTATCACGCGAGATAATTAATTTAATAAAAACATATTTCTTAAAAATGTTTATGGTGTAATACAATTTTACATAGCTATGGGAGCGGTTGCAATTTACAGAATTTTACCTGGAGGAAAAGGGAGGGTCATGCTTTTTCAATTCTAGTAAGGGAGAGGGTTTAGTATATATATATTTTTTAATGTAATATTTGTTTGCATGGACTAGGCCTACTGATGTCCTGTTCAGTTTGAGAGGGAGAGCCTGAAGATGAAAAGGAGGACCAGAGGTAAGCGTGCTACTGCTATAATTGTTTTGAATAAAAACAAAATGTTTCATTGCCCATAATGAAGCTATTTATCAGAGTTATTGGCCTCACAATAAAAGGCTACTAACAACAAGAGGGCTTTTTGTTGAAGCCTATTTATTTCTATTCCTATTCCTATTGACAGACTAAATCATAGTCTACTATCCATAGATTTTGTCAGACAATTTGTTCAGTCACCATGCACTCCTTAAATGTCTCAGTGAAGGGCTTGGTGTGTTAAGGTAAAACCAGGAAGTGTTATGTGAGAGAATGTGAGGGTACTGTGGCTTTAAAAAAAGAAAATGGCTAAAAGCAGAGGCCTACCCCTTTTTTATTTTTATTTATTTTACCTTTATTTAACCAGGTAGGCAAGTTGAGAACAAGTTCTCATTTACAATTGCGACCTGGCCAAGATAAAGCAAAGCAGTTCGACAGATACAACAACACAGAGTTACACATGGAGTAAAACAAACATACAATCAATAATAAAGTATAAACAAGTCTATATACAATGTGAGCAAATGAGGTGAGAAGGGAGGTAAAGGCAAAAAAGGCCTTGGTGGCAAGGTAAATACAATATAGCAAGTAAAACACTGGAATGGTAGTTTTGCAATGGAAGAATGTGCAAAGTAGAAATAAAAATAATGGGGTGCAAAGGAGCAAAATAAATAAATAAATTAAATACAGTTGGGAAAGAGGTAGTTGATAGGGCTAAATTATAGGTGGGCTATGTACAGGTGCAGTAATCTGTGAGCTGCTCTGACAGTTGGTGCTTAAAGCTAATGAGGGAGATAAGTGTTTCCAGTTTCAGAGATTTTTGTAGTTCGTTCCAGTCATTGGCAGCAGAGAACTGGAAAGAGAGGCGGCCAAAGAAAGAATTGGTTTTGGGGGTGACTAGAGAGATATACCTGCTGGAGCGTGTGCTACAGGTGGGAGATGCTATGGTGACCAGCGAGCTGAGATAAGGGGGGACTTTACCTAGCAGGGTCTTGTAGATGACATGGAGCCAGTGGGTTTGGCGACAAGTATGAAGCGAGGGCCAGCCAACGAGAGCGTACAGGTCGCAATGGTGGGTAGTATATGGGGCTTTGGTGACAAAACGGATTGCACTGTGATAGACTGCATCCAATTTGTTGAGTAGGGTATTGGAGGCTATTTTGTAAATTACATCGCCAAAGTCGAGGATTGGTAGGATGGTCAGTTTTACAAGGGTATGTTTGACAGCATTAGTGAAGGATGCTTTGTTGCGAAATAGGAAGCCAATTCTAGATTTAACTTTGGATTGGAGATGTTTGATATGGGTCTGGAAGGAGAGTTTACAGTCTAACCAGACACCTAAGTATTTGTAGTTGTCCACGTATTCTAAGTCAGAGCCGTCCAGAGTAGTGATGTTGGACAGGCGGGTAGGTGCAGGTAGCGATCGGTTGAAGAGCATGCATTTAGTTTTACTTGTATTTAAGAGCAATTGGAGGCCACGGAAGGAGAGTTGTATGGCATTGAAGCTTGCCTGGAGGGTTGTTAACACAGTGTCCAGAGAAGGGCCGGAAGTATACAGAATGGTGTCGTCTGCGTAGAGGTGGATCAGAGACTCACCAGCAGCAAGAGCGACCTCATTGATGTATACAGAGAAGAGAGTCGGTCCAAGAATTGAACCCTGTGGCACCCCCATAGAGACTGCCAGAGGTCCGGACAACAGACCCTCCGATTTGACACACTGAACTCTATCAGAGAAGTAGTTGGTGAACCAGGCGAGGCAATCATTTGAGAAACCAAGGCTGTTGAGTCTGCCGATGAGGATGTGGTGATTGACAGAGTCGAAAGCCTTGGCCAGATCAATGAATACGGCTGCACAGTAATGTTTCTTATCGATGGCGGTTAAGATATCGTTTAGGACCTTGAGCGTGGCTGAGGTGCACCCATGACCAGCTCTGAAACCAGATTGCATAGCAGAGAAGGTATGGTGAGATTCAAAATGGTCGGTAATCTGTTTGTTGACTTGGCTTTCGAAGACCTTAGAAAGGCATGGTAGGATAGATATAGGTCTGTAGCAGTTTGGGTCAAGAGTGTCCCCCCCTTTGAAGAGGGGGATGACCGCAGCTGCTTTCCAATCTTTGGGAATCTCAGACGACACGAAAGAGAGGTTGAACAGGCTAGTAATAGGGGTGGCAACAATTTCAGCAGATAATTTTAGAAAGAAAGGGTCCAGATTGTCTAGCCCGGCTGATTTGTAGGGGTCCAGATTTTGCAGCTCTTTCAGAACATCAGCTGAATGGATTTGGGAGAAGGAGAAATGGGGAAGGCTTGGGCGAGTTGCTGTTGGGGGTGCAGTGCTGTTGACAGGGGTAGGAGTAGCCAGGTGGAAAGCATGGCCAGCAGTAGAAAAATGCTTATTGAAATTTTCAATTATGGTGGATTTATCAGTGGTGACAGTGTTTCCTATCTTCAGTGCAGTGGGCAGCTGGGAGGAGGTGTTCTTATTCTCCATGGACTTTACAGTGTCCCAGAACTTTTTTGAGTTAGTGTTGCAAGAAGCAAATTTCTGCTTGAAAAAGCTAGCCTTGGCTTTTCTAACTGCCTGTGTATAATGGTTTCTAGCTTCCCTGAACAGCTGCATATCACGGGGGCTGTTCGATGCTAATGCAGAACGCCATAGGATGTTTTTGTGTTGGTTAAGGGCAGTCAGGTCTGGGGAGAACCAAGGGCTGTATTTGTTCCTGGTTCTAAATTTCTTGAATGGGGCATGTTTATTTAAGATGGTTAGGAAGGCATTTTTAAAAAATATCCAGGCATCCTCTACTGACGGGATGAGGTCAATATCCTTCCAGGATACCCCGGCCAGGTCGATTAGAAAGGCCTGCTCGCTGAAGTGTTTCAGGGAGCGTTTTACAGTGATGAGAGGAGGTCGTTTGACCGCTGACCCATTACGGATGCAGGCAATGAGGCAGTGATCGCTGAGATCTTGGTTGAAGACAGCAGAGATGTATTTAGAGGGGAAGTTGGTTAGGATGATATCTATGAGGGTGCCCATGTTTAAAGCTTTGGGGAGGTACCTGGTAGGTTCATTGATAATTTGTGTGAGATTGAGGGCATCAAGTTTAGATTGTAGGATGGCTGGGGTGTTAAGCATGTTCCAGTTTAGGTCGCCTAGCAGCACGAGCTCTGAAGATAGATGGGGGGCAATCAGTTCACATATGGTGTCCAGAGCACAGCTGGGGGCAGAGGGTGGTCTATAGCAGGCGGCAACGGTGAGAGACTTGTTTTTAGAGAGGTGGATTTTTAAAAGTAGAAGTTCAAATTGTTTGGGTACAGACCTGGATAGTAGGACAGAACTCTGCAGGCTATCTTTGCAGTAGATTGCAACACCGCCCCCTTTGGCAGTTCTATCTTGTCTGAAAATATTGTAGTTTGGAATTAAAATGTCTGAATTTTTGGTGGTCTTCCTAAGCCAGGATTCAGACACAGCTAGAACATCCGGGTTGGCCTTGTTAGCGAAAGATTTAAAAAATCAACAAAATGATGAATCTCATTATATAAAGAGCTCTATAACGACGCTTTCGTCATGTCTTTCTGGGAAACTCTGATGCATATGGGATATCAGAGCCTGCGCTACAACCTTCTATAGCCGAGGAGACAAAACATGTACTTTGCTTGGGAAGTAATGTGTGATTCTGTCACTATCAATTAACGTTCAACATTTCAACAGGCTATTAAACAACATACTAACTCCAAATCAGTCAGGAGCAAGCCAGCTAGCCTAAGAAGGAAAGAAAATGAATTATTTTAGGATATATTATTATTATTTCAAGGCTATAGCCTGCCATTTAAGAAATCAATTGTGAAGCATTTGTGACACGCTGGCAGGAGCGCTCAGCATTTCAACACATCAACAGAACCTAACATGTCTACACATTTTGCATTTAGGCTGTATAAAAGTAAATGATGTACTTAGAATTAAATAATAATGAAACAAAAAATGCCTTTTTAGGCTATACAGTAATTCTACAGTGACTTTTGAATTCACTTTTAGAAACACAAGTTTGGCCAGTCTTTGGTTTGAAGATCATGCACTGAGCTCTGCGTGTCTAGTTTGTTAATTTAGCCTTAGCTGATGCTCTTATATTCCCATGCCCTAATCACAGTCAACACAAATATATTTTGTTACAACAATATCATGGAATAAAATAGAATCAATTAGAAAACTATAGTATCCCAAATGAAAAGAAGTTACAAGTGCATATAGGTCTACCAGTTGATATGCGGCTGCTGTGTTAAAAAATGTATGTGTTTTTCTCAAATTCATTGATGATCAGACACTACAGTCGTAACTGGTTCTGTTGAGCAACATTTTTACAGTTATAGACAACTTCAGCACTGTTCCAGACTTAGACTATCCTCTTTCTTAACAATAGCCTGTACAGATATCAAAACGTGTCAGTGCTGCAGCATGCACTCATTCACTGTCATGCTTTGTTGTGGTATTAAAAAAGACTCTGCTTGTCTCCATCATGTCAAATTATGTAGAATTGCATGAAATGCATTTATAAAAGGATATTTTTTCTCAAACTGCAAATAAGATGATAGATTCATGCAGTGCTTTTAGTATAATTGAGATCTTTTCACCCCTACCCTTAGTCTGCAAATCCACAACCTTCTGGCTACCTTGATACTGTATGTTATGCTTACAAAACGAATAACAGTTTCTAAAACTGCATATCTAAGGCTCTGGTCTGTGAGGGTAAACGGTAAGCATGTTCTCTGCTATCCACTTATGTTCTGACTATTATTTTGGGTATTGGGGAGGGTCACTTTTTTTAAGCTTTCAGGGAGGGGAGGGTAAATATATGTTTTACTGAAGGGAGTGCAATCCATTTTCATTTCAGAGAGGCCAGATTTTCCCCAAGTATCCCTCATTATAAATAACATACAGTCTCTAATAGAAGTGTCAATACAGCCTACAAAGATGAGCTCGAATAATAGGCTCACAAGAGTTTGGGGAAAGGTTTCTCTTTCCAATTTGTGGCGTATCAGACCTTAGTTACTCAGATGATAGTCTATAGTCTAATTTAGTGTGGAATAGTATTACCCGAACTGAAAGAGCCGGCATGTGATTTGCAGCAGGGTAAAGGCAAGGTTAGTGCTATCCTGGATCCTTGGGACGTCCCTAGTGTCATGACGGGGCACTTTTTAGGTATAGCTAGTGGCTTCCCCCCCTCTCTCTCTCCTACACCCAGGTTCTGTAATCTCAGGTCGTAAATTCCTGGCGGAGACACTCTCCCCCTGGCCACGCAGAAAGAGAGACACAGAGAGAACAAAGGATTTCACATGGCAAACTCCTAAATCCCCAAAATGGGAATTTGATAAAAAGTTGTGAATCAAAATCAAATCAAATAAAATGTATTTGTCACATACACATGGTTAGCAGATGTTAATGCGAGTGTAGCGAAATGCTTGTGCTTCTAGTTCCGACAATGCAGCAATAACCAACGAGTAATCTAACTAACAATTCCAAAACTACTACCTTATACACACAAGTGTAAAGGGATAAAGAATATGTACATAAAGATAAATGAATGAGTGATGGTACAGAACGGCATAGGCAAGATGCAGGAGATGTTATCGAGTACAGTATATACATATGAGATGAGCAATGTAGGGTATGTAAACAAAAATGGCACCGTTTAAAGTGGCTAGTGATACATGTATTACATAAAGATGCAGTAGATGATATAGAGTACAGTATATACAGTGGGGCAAAAAAGTATTTAGTAAGCTACCAATTGTGCAAATTCTCCCACTTCAAAAGATGAGAGAGGCCTGTAATTTTCATCATAGGTACACTTCAACTATGACAGACAAAATGAAAAATCCAGAAAATCACATTGTAGGATTTTTAATGAATTTATTTGCAAATTATTGTAGAAAATAAGTATTTGGGCACCTACAAACAAGCAAGATTTCTGGCTCTCACAGACCTGTAACTTCTCCTCTGTACTCCACTCGTTACCTGTATTAATGACACCTGTTTGAACTTGTTATCAGTATAAAAGACACCTGTCCACAACCTCAAACAGTCACACTCCAAACTTCATTATGGCCAAGACCAAAGAACTGTCAAAGGACACCAGAAATACAATTGTAGACCTGCACCAGGCTGGGAAGACTGAATCTGCAATAGGTAAGCAGCTTGGTTTGAAGAAATCAACTGTGGGAGCAATTTTTAGGAAATGGAAGACATACAAGACCACTGATAATCTCCCTCGATCTGGGGCTCCACGCAAGATCTCACCCCGTGGGGTCAAAATGATCACAAGAACGGTGAGCAAAAATCCCAGAACCACACGGGGGGACCTAGTGAATGACCTGCAGAGAGCTGGGACCAAAGTAATAAAGCCTACCATCAGTAACACACTACGCCGCCAGGGACTCAAATCCTGCAGTGCCAGACGTGTCCCCCTGCTTAAGCCAGTACATGTCCAGGCCCGTCTGAAGTTTGCTAGAAAGCATTTTGATGATCCAGAAGAAGATTGGGAGAATGTCATATGGTCAGATGAAACCAAAATATAACTTTTTGGTAAAAACTCAACTCGTCGTGTTTGGAGGACAAAGAATGCTGAGTTGCATCCAAAGAACACCATACCTACTGTGAAGCATGGGGGTGGAAACATCATGCTTTGGGGCTGTTTTTCTGCAAAGGGACCAGGACGACTGATCCGTGTAAAGGAAAGAATGAATGGGGCCATGTATCGTGAGATTTTGAGTGAAAACCTCCTTCCATCAGCAAGGGCATTGAATATGAAACGTGGCTGGGTCTTTCAGCATGACAATGATCCCAAACACACCGCCCGGGCAACGAAGGAGTGGCTTCGTAAGAAGCATTTCAAGGTCCTGGAGTGGCCTAGCCAGTCTCCAGATCTCAACCCCATAGAAAATCTTTGGAGGGAGTTGAAAGTCCGTGTTGCCCAGCAACAGCCCCAAAACATCACTGCTCTAGAGGAGATCTGCATGGAGGAATGGGCCAAAATACCAGCAACAGTTTGTGAAAACATTGTGAAGACTTACAGAAAACGTTTGACCATTGCCAACAAAGGGTATATAACAAAGTATTGAGATAAACTTTTGTTATTGACCAAATACTTTTTCCACCATAATTTGCAAATAAATTCATAAAAAATCCTACAATGTGATTTTCTGGATTTTCTTTTCTCATTTTGTCTGTCATAGTTGAAGTGTACCTATGATGAAAATTATAGGCCTCTCTAATCTTTTTAAGTGGGAGACCTTGCACAATTGGTGGCTGACTAAATACTTTTTTGGCCCACTGTACATATACATATGAGATGAGTAATGTAGGGTATGTAAACATTATATTAAGTAGCATTGTTTAAAGTGGCTAGTGATATATTTTACATCAATTTCCATAAATTCCCATTATTAAAGTGGCTGGAGTTGAGTCAGTGTGTTGGCAGCAGCCACTCAATGTTAGTGGTGGCTGTTTAACAGTCTGATGGCCTTGAGATAGAAGCTGTTTTTCAGTTTCCCGGTCCCTGCTTTAATGCACCTGTACTGACCTCCCCTTCTGGATGATAGAGGGGGTGAACAGGCAGTGGCTCGGGTGGTTGTTGTCCTTGATGATCTTTATGGCCTTCCTGTGACATCGGGTGGTGTAGGTGTCCTGGAGGGCAGGTAGTTTGCCCCCGGTGATGCGTTGTGCAGACCTCACTACCCTCTGGAGAGCCTTACGGTTGTGGGCGGAGTAGTTGCTGTACCAGGCGGTGATACAGCCCGACAGGATGCTCTCGATTTTGCATCTGTAGAAGTTTGTGAGTGCTTTTGGTGACAAGCCAAATTTCTTCAGCCTCCTGAGGTTGAAGAGGCGCTGCTGCTCCTTCTTCACGACGCTGTCTGTGTGGGTGGACCAATTCAGTTTGTCCGTGATGTGTACGCCGAGGAACTTAAAACTTACTATCCTCTCCACTACTGTCCCATCGATGTGGATAGGGGGGTGCTCTCTCTGCTGTTTCCTGAAGTCCACAATCATCTCCTTTGTTTTGTTGACGTTGAGTGTGAGGTTATTTTCCTGACACCACACTCTGAGGGCCCTCACCTCCTCCCTGTAGGCCGTCTCGTCGTTGTTGGTAATCAAGCCTACCACTGTAGTGTCGTCTGCAAACTTGATGATTGAGTTGGAGGCGTGCATGGCCACGCAGTCATGGGTGAACAGGGAGTACAGGAGAGGGATCAGAACGCACCCTTGTGGGGCCCCCGTGTTGAGGATCAGCAGGGTGGAGATGTTGTTACCTACCCTCACCACCTGGGGGCGGCCCGTCAGGAAGTCCAGTACCCAGTTGCACAGAGCGGGGTCGAGACCCAGGGTCTCGAGCTTGATGACGAGTTTGGAGGGTACTATGGTATTAAATGCTGAGCTGTAGTCGATGAACAGCATTCTCACATAGGTATTCCTCTTGTCCAGAAGGGTTAGGGCAGTGTGCAGTGTGGTTGAGAAAGCGTGTGTTTCATTTGGTGACCTCAGAGAGGACAGGAAACACACATAACTATTTCTCCAAATATGTACATTTCTCAATGGGGTTTGCATCTAATTCTTGTATAAAATGAATGAGTAAAGATTAAACTATTTATGAAATTATGTAATGGGATGTTAAACCTTAATGAAAGAGAATTCTATTTCTTTTAAAGTTTAACAAAGTCATTGGCCCGCCCCCGTGAGCACAGACATGATCTGGCGTCATGGAACAACCCTTTTATACTGTTACGAATAAAACCTTTCCTGAGGAAATCCACTTCAGACCACAAAAACCTCAGTATAAGCTAAGGTTGAAATGGTTGTTGAATTCCTAACCATACCACGTGGAGCATTGGCTACACAGCTGGAAATGGTTAAACTCTGAGACTATCGATCCCTACAGAATAAGAACAAATCTTAGATAATAATTACTAGTCTTCAGCTAGAAATTATGTCAACTTGGGATGCGAAGACCGCCAACCGCCGAAACATCTATACTATGAGAGCATTTCTGAATGGTACTCTGAAGTATCCATCTAACCACGAAAGACTTTGATCTTCAGGGAAGCAGAGAGAGAGACGATGATGAGCTGACTCTCCAACAGAAGGACTGAAGATTCCAACAGAGATCACGACGACACACGTAAATATATATTGATTGCAGTTATTCCCGAATGAGTGAGCATTCATGTGCAAAGGATTAGCATTTCAATTAATATAATTATCAACTGTGTAGTGACTCATTTTGTCTTTCCCGCACTTTTCAGTCCACACCCACTTCCCTTTTGTCCACCAAGCCGTCATATCGGCTTAGCCCATTAGGGACCTCCCCTATCATTTCTTTGTAACCATAGCTACTGTTTGTGTGTTTATGCATTTCTGTGATTTAGTTCATTAGTAAATAAATGATTAAGACAAATGGTGTATGGATGATTCATAGTAAAGGCTGGGTTCGTGCAGATAACCAACAATTTACGACATTTGGAATGAGACTAATGTGAGGTAAAGAATTATTCATTAATTAGAAGACATTTATCAGATATTAAAATGTCTGAAGAGTTATATTAGGAAAATTATAATGTTGTAATCTGAAGATTTTCCTTGGTGCCCTGACTTCCTAGTTAATTACATTTACATGATTAGTTTAATCACGTAATAATAATTACAGAGAAATGATTTGATAAAATAACAGTCTTCACTTTCATGATGCCAAAGACTCAACACTAGCCTAAACCCTTAGCATAACCCCTACCCTAACCTTAATCATAACCATAACCCTTACCTAACCCAAACCCTAACATTAACCCTTACCATAACCATTTTACATTTCAACTTCATTGGGGTAAGGATGTCCCTGGAATGTATATGCAGGGAGTTAAGAAGCAGGTGCAGAAGAGGAGTTTAATAATAAACATGATGAAACAACAAAATAGGTGACGCGTACTGAACGTAACCAAAACCAACACTGCCTGATGACTGAGGCTACTGAGGGCTATAAGAAGGGAGCGTAATCAGGGTGCTGATGAAGTCCAGGTGTGCTTAATGATGGTGAGCAGGTGTGCCCAATGATGGTTGCCAGGTGTGCGCAATGTGGGTTGTTGTTTGTAGACCGACGACGTTGAGCGCAGGAGGGAGGGAGCAGGAGTAGGCGTGACAGTTCTGGCCAGCAAGGACCGTAAAGGCAAACGCATTGATCTGACCCAGTACTGTTCTGTTCTCTTCAGTGCAGTTCAATCTCAAAAAAAATGTCTGTCACAACATGTCTGTCACTCCAATCATCCAAACCACCAGGACAGATCTATTGAAGGTATGTCTGACAGTTTTAGCCCAGGAGACATTTTGTGAAGCAATGTTTACAGATAGGCCGACATCTCTGTTGAAAATCTTTTCAGAAACCCATTTGAGTTCCAAGAGTCATGGGATAACGCTGACAGTTTGCTTTCATGGTGCTTGATGCTTCAGACAGGATGTTTATTAAATTAGTCTTATGGGGCAGGAAAGGAGGGGTAGGAAATAACCAGAAAAAACAGGGTAGCAAGTCAGATAAATTGTGACTGACTCAAACCAATCTTTTCAAATATGAACTCTTGCAATCTTTTCCAAATTGATGAGCTTCAAATTTGAATAACCCCAGTCAATCACACACATAAAGGAGAGAAACTAGCTCTGAGGAGGAAGATGGAAAGATGATTGCCGATTGTTTGTTCTCTTTTCATCTTCTCCGACTAAACTTATTTAGAAGTTGATTGGCTTGGCGTTTGATTACCGATAGGCCTATGTGTGATTGATAGGTGAAATCAAATCTAAGTGACGTTTTTAAATCATTCCACATTGAAGAACAGACCCACGTATCATTTAAGTCCCAGGGGACATGACTTGGCTGAAGTTCCTCTGAAAAGTCTACAACTCAGAATTGCATTTTTTTTATCTGAATAATGTTTTCCTTCACAATTTCCCCATCATGCCATATAGTTTTTATAATGACTTATGTCTCAAGGGACAATGTGTGAGTAATATTAATATTATATTAATATTCTGCATTTTCTCCTCCTTGTCAGAACTTCATTACTAAAAATATAAGGCGTCCTTACTATTTGAAATCAATGCAGTCAGAATTTCCCCTCACATTGCAATCTCACATTCTCAGAAGATCCAAATTATCTCCTGATCTATCTTAGCGGAGTCACCTCCATGACAGGAAGTGATGAACCTGAATATGAAATGGTGGACTTGAATGAAATGGGATGCATAGATTAACCTTTGCAGACAGCTTCTCATCATAGAGACGGGAGACGGGAGACGGGGAGGCAAGGACAAATTCATTAGTTATCATGGAACGGATGCCGGAAATGTAGCACTATAAAGACACTATAATAAGATGCTAGCCAAAGAATTAGCAAATGAGAAATACCATGACGTAGAGGGAAATGTAAAGTGTTGTAATATGGATGAGCAGCCGTGCATCAGCATCATTCATTTGTCCTCCATATTGTCAAACAACACAATAAAGAATCAATACAGGCATCGTATGAAGTCATTTTCATCCTCAAGCACACACACATATTCCAGACCCTTCTCCGTCACACACACATTAATCATAATCAGGGGTGATGATGCAGACAGGTAGTTGGCAGAGGCAGAGATTGGATGTTTACCCCAAGTGAGATAGCAGCTGCTGTGTCTGTGGACATGATGTGAGGGTTAGGTCTTCTCTGTTCCCCATGGGAATAAAGAGGGCAACGGTAACTTCAAAATAGTGTCTCCCTTTGATCGCTGCCCACTTGATTGTCATCAAAGCGAGCACCGTGCAGCTGAACCACCACAGACAATGTGAACCTTGTTTTCTTCCTGGCTTTCTCTATAGTGGCCTCACCTCCATCTTCTTCTGTAAGGTGAATTCGGAATAAGTGGGACACTTTTTTTCACTTCCGTCTGTAACCTCTTTCGACATCTACACAACATGTTAGCCCAACACATTTTTGAAATCCTCAAGATGTTTCCTAATCACACACGCCCAAAAATATTGATATCATATACACAGGAGGTTTTACTTATGGACCCTTTCCAACAATGCAGAGGGAGAAAGAATGAGAAATAGAAAAAAATGGAACAATAAGGAATAAATACACAATGAGTAATGCTAAACTTCAGGACTGCTTTGCTAGCACAGACTAGAATATGTTCCGGGATTCTTTCGATGGCATTGAGGAGTACATCACATCAGTCACTGGCTTTATCAATAAGTGCATCAAGGACGTCATCCCCACAGTGACTGTACGTACATTCCCTAACCAGAAGCCATGAATTACAGGCAACATTTGCGCTGAGCTAAAGGGTAGAGCTGCCGCTTTCAAGGAACGGGACTCTAACATGGAAGTTGAAAAGAAATCCCACTATGCCGTCCAAAGAACCATCAAACAGGCAAAGCGTCAATACAGGACTAAGATCGAATTGTACTACACCGGCTCCGACGCTCAACGGATGTGGCAGGGCCTGCAAACTATTACAGACTACAAAGGGAAGCACAGCCGAGAGCTGCCCAGTGACACGAGCCTACCAGATGAGCTAAATAACTTCTATGCTCGCTTCGAAGCAAGTAACAATGAAACACGCATGAGAGCATCAGCTGTTCCAGACGACTGTGTGATCACGCTCTCCATAGCCGATGTGAGTAAGACCTTTAAACAGGTCAACGTGCACAAGTCCACAATGCCAGACGGATTACCAGGACGTGTACTCCGAGCATGTGCTGACCAACTGGCAAGTCTCTATACTGACATTTTCAACCTCTCCCTGTCTGAGTCTGTAATACTAACATGTTTCAAGCAGACCACCATAGTGTTCTTGGGAACAGGGACTAAGGTAACCTGCCTAAATGACGACCAACCTGTAGAACTCACGTCTGTAGCCATGGAATGCAAAAGGCTGGTCATGGCTCACATCAACACCATTATCCCAGAAACCCAAGACCCACTCCAATTTGCATACCGCACCAACAGATGATGCAATCTCAATTGCACTCCACACTGCCCTTTCACACCTGAACAAAAGGAACACCTATGTGAGAATGCTATTCTTTGACTACAACTCAGCGTACAACACCATAATGCCCTGAAAGCTCATCAAAAAGCTAAAGTCAAAAAGCTAAAGTCCCTGGGACTCTCACAGGCATGTTTGTGTGAACTCTGCAACTGGATCCTGAACTTTCTTTTTTTTTTTTGAATTGTACCCCTTTTTCTCCCCAATTTCATGGTATCCAATTGTTGTAGTAGCTACTATCTTGTCTCATTGATACAACTCCCGTACGGGCTCGGGAGAGACGAAGGCTGAATGTCATGCGTCCTCCGATACACAACCCAACCAGCCGTACTGCTTCTTAACACAGCGCGCATCCAACCCGGAAGCCAGCCGCACCAATGTGTTGGAGCATCAGCACCTGGCCACCTTGGCTAGCGCGCACTGCGCCCGGCCCGCCACAGGAGTCGCTGGTGCGCGATGAGACAAGGAGATCCCATACCGACCAATCCCTCCCTAACCCGGACGACGCTAGGCCAATTGTGCGTCGCCCCACGGACCTCCCGTTCGTGGGCGGTTACGACAGAGCCTGGGCGCGAACCCAGGGACTCTGATGGCACAGCTGGCGCTGCAGTACAGCGCCCTTAACCACTGCGCCACCCGGGAGGCCGATCCTGGACTTTCTGACGGGTTCCCCCAGGTGGTAAGGGTACGTGGTATGGGTCCGCCACGCTGATCCTCAACACAGGGGCCCTCCTGTACTCCCTGTTCACTCATGACTGCATGGCCAGGCACGACTCCAACACCATCATTAAGTTTGCTGATGACACAACAGTGGTAGGCCTGATCACCGACAACGATGAGACAGCCTATAGAGAGGAGGTCAGAGACCTGACTGTGTGGTGCAAGGACAACAGCCTCTCCGTTAACGTGATCAAGACAAAGGAGATAATTGTGGATACAGGAAAAGGAGGACCGAGTACGCCCCCATTCTCATCGATGGGACTGCAGTGGAGCAGGTTGAGAGCTTCAAGTTCCTTGGCGTCCACATCACCAACAAACTAACATGGTCCAAGCACACCAAGACAGTCGTGAAGAGGGCACGACAAAACCTATTCCCTGATATGGCAACTGCTCGGCCTCCGACCGCAAGGCACGACAGAGGGTAGTGTGTACGGCCCAGTGTATCACCAGGTCCAAGCTTCCTGCCATTCTGGACCTCTATACCAGGCGGTGTCAGAGGAAGGCCCTAAAAATGGTCAAACACCCACCCTAGTCATAGACTGTTCTCTCTGCTACCACACGGCAAGCGGTACTGGAGCGCCAAGTCTAGGTCCAAGATGCTAAATAACTTCTATCCCCAAGCCATAAGACTCCTGAACATCTAGTCAAATGGCTAACCAAACTATTTTCTTTGGAACGCTGATGCAACTCTGTTATTAACTGTAAATAGACACTATAATAAATCGACCTACATGTACATATTACCTCAATTTCCTCTACACCGGTGCCCCCGCATATTAACTCTGTACCGTTACCCCCTGTAACGGGGGTACTGTTATCTGTACCATTACCCCCTGTATAGCCCCGCTTTTGTTATTTACTGCTTCTCTTCTTATCTCTTACTTATTTTTGTATTTTCTTAAATCTGCTGGTTTTAAGTTGGTTAAGGGCTTGTAAGTAAGCATTTCACTGTAAGGTCAACACCTGTTGTATTTGATTTGAATGTAATGTACATTGCATGTATATTTCCCGGTGCATATTACAACAGTACCACTCTTCATGGTAACAGAAAGTTAACCCGTCTTGATGTTTGTGTATTCTACACAGGCATGTTTGTGTGAAATTGTAAACCTATTTTTGTTGTGGGTGATTGAAATATGAGATTTAACCTGTATTATATATAACCTGTTTACTGTTTCCAAAGCAACTCCTCAGGCTTTAAATAAGGTGGGTTCTCCTGTGCAGTCCAAAGCATCCATTGTGGTGTTTACTGCAAAATAACAGTTCTGTTGTCCCCAGAGAAGGTCATATTTAGCTTTGTTCTTTTGGTAATACAATTCAACAGACTGTCATTTCAGGTTGCCTTACAAACATCAATTTGCTCTCGAAAGGTGTCATGTCATTTGTATAAAAGCCGTGGTTGGTGGAAGAGAAGAGTGAGGCATGCACAGTATCAGAAGCTTTTGTTGTTCTACCTGTTCAGAGAAATTACTACAGATGGAAGAGCAATTTAGCACACACAGGCTCTCTTAGCCAATTCAGATGTAGCCAGGTATTCAGTAGAGTGTGTGATCTACTCAGGTTTCCCTGACTAAAAGCTTTCAGGAGAGAGTAGGACATACTAGATGTGTAGTGGTGGTGGTGGTGGTGGTGGGGGGGCATGTTCTGTTATAATCTCCACCCGGCACAGGCAGAAGTGGACTGGCCACCACTCATAGCCTGGTTCCTCTCTAGGTTTCTTCCTAGGTTCTGGCCTTTTCTAGGGAGTTTTCCCTAGCCATCGTGCTCCTTCACCTGCATTGTTTGCTGTTTGGGGTTTTAGGCTGGGTTTCTGTACAGCACGTTGTGACATCAGCTGATGTAAGAAGGGCTATATAAATACATTTGTTTGATTGCACCAAGATAAAGTAAGTGGACTGTGATTCATGTTGCAGCTTTTTTCGGCATCTGTGATGTTCATCCAAACGTCCCAGGCCTATGCTGTTTGTTTAATACTCGATTTCTGACCTGCTCCATTCTGCTCCTTCATCAACATCTTCAACACCACCATCAACATACAGTATGAACAAAGCAGCAGAGGCAGTGAGTCATCAGCACTGAGAAATAATTGTCCTTTTTTAATTTCCACTACTAGGCATTGTTGGATATCTCCCAAACAAAGAGACAGATGACCGTAGTAATTTACACTCAACACCGCTGTATTCCTAATTCTATGGTCTGGAGTGCACTATGCCGCACAGCTCTGATTCTGATTTAATTATCATTCATCCAGGGCCTATAATCATGAAGCTTCAGAGTAGGAATGCTGATCTATGATCAGGTCCTCACTGTCCATGTAATCATATTCAGGAGGATCTAAAATACAAGACTGATTCCACATCAGCACTCCTATTCTAAGACGCCTTATGAATATGGTACCTGATGTCTTAGAGAGTGTTTGGCAGAATAGAACACTGACAGTATGTCAGAAGAGAACACTGACAGTAGGTCAGAATAGAACATTGACAGTGTGTCAGAATAGAACAATACAGTATGTCAGAATAGAACACTGACAGTGTGTCAGAATAGAACAATATAGTATGTCAGAATAGAACACTGACAGTGTGTAAGAATAGAACAATATAGTGTGTCAGAATAGAACACTGACAGTGTGTAAGAATAGAACAATATAGTGTGTCAGAATAGAACACTGACAGTGTGTCAGAATAGAACAATATAGTATGTCAGAATAGAACACTGACAGTGTGTAAGAATAGAACAATATAGTGTGTCAGAATAGAACACTGACAGTGTGTAAGAATAGAACAATATAGTGTGTCAGAATAGAACACTGACAGTGTGTCAGAATAGAACAATATAGTATGTCAGAATAGAACACTGACAGTATGTAAGAATAGAACAATATAGTGTGTCAGAATAGAACACTGACAGTGTGTCAGAATAGAACAATATAGTATGTCAGAATAGAACACTGACAGTGTGTAAGAATAGAACAATATAGTGTGTCAGAATAGAACACTGACAGTATGTCAGAATAGAACAATACAGTGTGTCAGAATAGAACAATACAGTGTGTCAGAATAGAACACTGACAGTGTGTAAGAATAGAACAATATAGTGTGTCAGAATAGAACACTGACAGTATGTCAGAATAGAACAATACAGTGTGTCAGAATAGAACAATACAGTGTGT
Source organism: Oncorhynchus mykiss (assembly GCF_057628025.1). Lineage (NCBI taxonomy): Eukaryota > Metazoa > Chordata > Actinopteri > Salmoniformes > Salmonidae > Oncorhynchus > Oncorhynchus mykiss. The sequence continues at coordinate 68,134,046 of NC_143034.1, read as the reverse complement.
CAGAATAGAACAATACAGTGTGTCAGAATAGAACAATACAGTATGTCAGAATAGAACACTGACAGTATGTCAGAATAGAACAATATAGTGTGTCAGAATAGAACACTGACAGTATGTCAGAATAGAACAATACAGTATGTCAGAATAGAACAATACAGTATGTCAGAATAGAACAATACAGTATGTCAGAATAGAACAATACAGTATGTCAGAATAGAACACTGACAGTATGTCAGAATAGAACAATATAGTATGTCAGAATAGAACAATACAGTATGTCAGAATAGATCAATACAGTATGTCAGAATAGAACACTGACAGTATGTCAGAATAGAACAATACAGTATGTCAGAATAGAACAATACAGTGTGTCAGAATAGAACAATATAGTGTGTCAGAATAGAACACTGACAGTGTGTCAGAATAGAACAATATAGTATGTCAGAATAGAACACTGACAGTGTGTAAGAATAGAACAATATAGTGTGTCAGAATAGAACACTGACAGTATGTCAGAATAGAACAATACAGTGTGTCAGAATAGAACAATACAGTGTGTCAGAATAGAACAATACAGTGTGTCAGAATAGAACAATACAGTATGTCAGAATAGAACACTGACAGTATGTCAGAATAGAACAATATAGTGTGTCAGAATAGAACACTGACAGTATGTCAGAATAGAACAATACAGTATGTCAGAATAGAACAATACAGTATGTCAGAATAGAACAATACAGTATGTCAGAATAGAACAATACAGTATGTCAGAATAGAACACTGACAGTATGTCAGAATAGAACAATATAGTGTGTAAGAATAGATCACTGACAGAATAGAACACTGACAGTGTGTCAGAATAGAACACTGACAGTATGTCAGAATAGAACAATACAGTGTGTCAGAATAGAACAATACAGTGTGTCAGAATAGAACAATACAGTGTGTCAGAATAGAACAATACAGTATGTCAGAATAGAACACTGACAGTATGTCAGAATAGAACAATATAGTGTGTCAGAATAGAACACTGACAGTATGTCAGAATACAACACTGACAGTATGTCAGAATAGAACAATACAGTATGTCAGAATAGAACAATACAGTATGTCAGAATAGAACAATACAGTATGTCAGAATAGAACAATACAGTGTGTCAGAATAGAACAATACAGTGTGTCAGAATAGAACAATACAGTGTGTCAGAATAGAACACTGACAGTATGTCAGAATAGATCAATAGTGTGTCAGAATAGAACACTGACAGTATGTCAGAATAGAACACTGACAGTATGTCAGAATAGATCAATAGTGTGTCAGAATAGAACACAGACAGTATGTCAGAATAGAACACTGACAGTGTGTCAGAATAGAACAATACAGTATGTCAGAATAGATCAATAGTGTGTCAGAATAGAACACAGACAGTATGTCAGAATAGAACAATACAGTGTGTCAGAATAGATCAATAGTGTGTCAGAATAGAACACTGACAGTATGTCAGAATAGAACACTGACAGTATGTCAGAATAGAACAATACAGTATGTCAGAATAGAACACAGACAGTGTGTCAGAATAGAACAATACAGTGTGTCAGAATAGATCAATAGTGTGTCAGAATAGAACACTGACAGTATGTCAGAATAGAACACTGACAGTATGTCAGAATAGAACAATACAGTGTGTCAGAATAGAACAATAGAGTATGTCAGAATAGAACAATAGAGTATGTCAGAATAGAACAATAGAGTATGTCAGAATAGAACACTGACAGTATGTCAGAATAGAACAATACAGTATGTCAGAATAGAACAATACAGTATGTCAGAATAGAACAATAGAGTGTGTCAGAATAGATCAATAGTGTGTCAGAATAGAACACTGACAGTATGTCAGAATAGAACAATACAGTGTGTCAGAATAGAACAATAGAGTATGTCAGAATAGAACAATAGAGTATGTCAGAATAGAACAATAGAGTATGTCAGAATAGAACAATAGAGTATGTCAGAATAGAACACTGACAGTATGTCAGAATAGAACAATACAGTATGTCAGAATAGAACAATACAGTATGTCAGAATAGAACAATACAGTGTGTCAGAATAGATCAATACAGTGTGTCAGAATAGATCAATACAGTATGTCAGAATAGAACAATACAGTGTGTCAGAATAGATCAATAGTGTGTCAGAATAGAACACTGACAGTATGTCAGAATAGAACACAGACAGTGTGTCAGAATAGAACAATACAGTGTGTCAGAATAGATCAATAGTGTGTCAGAATAGAACACTGACAGTATGTCAGAATAGATCCATAGTGTGTCAGAATAGAACACTGACAGTATGTCAGAATAGAACACTGACAGTATGTCAGAATAGAACAATACAGTATGTCAGAATAGAACAATACAGTGTGTCAGAATGGAACAATACAGTGTGTCAGAATAGAACACTGACAGTATGTCAGAATAGAACACTGACAGTATGTCAGAATAGAACACTGACAGTATGTCAGAATAGAACACTGACAGTATGTCAGAATAGAACACTGACAGTATGTCAGAATACAACACTGACAGTATGTCAGAATACAACACTGACAGTATGTCAGAATAGAACACTGACAGTATGTCAGAATAGAACACTGACAGTATGTCAGAATAGAACACAGACAGTATGTCAGAATAGAACACTGACAGTATGTCAGAATAGAACACAGACAGTATGTCAGAATAGATCAATAGTGTGTCAGAATAGAACACTGACAGTATGTCAGAATAGAACACTGACAGTATGTCAGAATAGAACACAGACAGTATGTCAGAATAGATCAATAGTGTGTCAGAATAGAACACAGACAGTATGTCAGAATAGAACACAGACAGTGTGTCAGAATAGAACAATACAGTGTGTCAGAATAGAACACTGACAGTATGTCAGAATAGATCAATAGTGTGTCAGAATAGAACACTGACAGTATGTCAGAATAGAACACTGACAGTATGTCAGAATAGAACAATACAGTATGTCAGAATAGAACAATACAGTGTGTCAGAATAGAACAATACAGTTTGTCAGAATAGATCAATAGTGTGTCAGAATAGAACACTGACAGTATGTCAGAATAGAACAATACAGTTTGTCAGAATAGAACAATACAATATGGCAGAATAGAACAATACAGTATGTCAGAATAGATCAATACAGTGTGTCAGAATATAACAATACAGTGTGTCAGAATATAACAATACAGTATGTCAGAATAGATCAATACAGTGTGTCAGAATAGAACAATACAGTGTGTCAGAATAGAACAATACAGTATGTCAGAATAGATCAATACAGTGTGTCAGAATAGAACAATACAGTGTGTCAGAATAGATCAATACAGTATGTCAGAATAGAACAATACAGTATGTCAGAATAGAACAATACAGTGTGTCAGAATAGAACAGTAGAGTATGTCAGAATAGATCAATACAGTATGTCAGAATAGAACACTGACAGTATGTCAGAATAGAACACAGACAGTATGTCAGAATAGAACACTGACAGTATGTCAGAATAGAACACAGACAGTATGTCAGAATAGATCAATAGTGTGTCAGAATAGAACACTGACAGTATGTCAGAATAGAACACTGACAGTATGTCAGAATAGAACACAGACAGTATGTCAGAATAGATCAATAGTGTGTCAGAATAGAACACAGACAGTATGTCAGAATAGAACACAGACAGTGTGTCAGAATAGAACAATACAGTGTGTCAGAATAGAACACTGACAGTATGTCAGAATAGATCAATAGTGTGTCAGAATAGAACACTGACAGTATGTCAGAATAGAACACTGACAGTATGTCAGAATAGAACAATACAGTATGTCAGAATAGAACAATACAGTGTGTCAGAATAGAACACTGACAGTATGTCAGAATAGAACACTGACAGTATGTCAGAATAGAACACAGACAGTATGTCAGAATAGAACACTGACAGTATGTCAGAATAGAACACAGACAGTATGTCAGAATAGATCAATAGTGTGTCAGAATAGAACACTGACAGTATGTCAGAATAGAACACTGACAGTATGTCAGAATAGAACACAGACAGTATGTCAGAATAGATCAATAGTGTGTCAGAATAGAACACAGACAGTATGTCAGAATAGAACACAGACAGTGTGTCAGAATAGAACAATACAGTGTGTCAGAATAGAACACTGACAGTATGTCAGAATAGATCAATAGTGTGTCAGAATAGAACACTGACAGTATGTCAGAATAGAACACTGACAGTATGTCAGAATAGAACAATACAGTATGTCAGAATAGAACAATACAGTGTGTCAGAATAGAACAATACAGTTTGTCAGAATAGATCAATAGTGTGTCAGAATAGAACACTGACAGTATGTCAGAATAGAACAATACAGTTTGTCAGAATAGAACAATACAATATGGCAGAATAGAACAATACAGTATGTCAGAATAGATCAATACAGTGTGTCAGAATATAACAATACAGTGTGTCAGAATATAACAATACAGTATGTCAGAATAGATCAATACAGTGTGTCAGAATAGAACAATACAGTGTGTCAGAATAGAACAATACAGTATGTCAGAATAGATCAATACAGTGTGTCAGAATAGAACAATACAGTGTGTCAGAATAGATCAATACAGTATGTCAGAATAGAACAATACAGTATGTCAGAATAGAACAATACAGTGTGTCAGAATAGAACAGTAGAGTATGTCAGAATAGATCAATACAGTATGTCAGAATAGAACACTGACAGTATGTCAGAATAGAACAATACAGTATGTCAGAATAGAACAATACAGTGTGTCAGAATAGAACACTGACAGTATGTCAGAATAGAACAATAAAGTATGTCAGAATAGAACAATACAGTATGTCAGAATAGATCAATACAGTGTGTCAGAATACATCAATACAGTGTGTCAGAATAGAACAATACAGTATGTCAGAATAGAACAATAGTGTGTCAGAATAGATCAATACAGTATGTCAGAATAGATCAATACAGTGTGTCAGAATAGAACAATACAGTATGTCAGAATAGATCAATACAGTATGTCAGAATAGAACAATAGTGTGTCAGAATAGATCAATACAGTATGTCAGAATAGATCAATACAGTGTGTCAGAATAGAACAATACAGTATGTCAGAATACATCAATACAGTATGTCAGAATAGAACAATAGTGTGTCAGAATAGATCAATACAGTATGTCAGAATAGATCAATACAGTGTGTCAGAATAGAACAATACAGTATGTCAGAATACATCAATACAGTATGTCAGAATAGATCAATACAGTATGTCAGAATACATCAATACAGTGTGTCAGAATAGAACAATACAGTATGTCAGAATAGAACAATACAGTATGTCAGAATAGAACAATACAGTGTGTCAGAATAGAACAATACAGTATGTCAGAATAGAACAATAGTGTGTCAGAATAGATCAATACAGTATGTCAGAATAGATCAATACAGTATGTCAGAATAGATCAATACAGTATGTCAGAATACATCAATACAGTGTGTCAGAATAGAACAATACAGTATGTCAGAATACATCAATACAGTGTGTCAGAATAGAACAATACAGTATGTCAGAATAGAACAATACAGTATGTCAGAATAGAACAATACAGTGTGTCAGAATAGAACAATACAGTATGTCAGAATAGAACAATAGTGTGTCAGAATAGATCAATACAGTATGTCAGAATAGATCAATACAGTATGTCAGAATAGATCAATACAGTATGTCAGAATACATCAATACAGTGTGTCAGAATAGAACAATACAGTATGTCAGAATAGAACAATACAGTATGTCAGAATAGAACAATACAGTATGTCAGAATAGAACAATACAGTGTGTCAGAATAGAATAATACAGTGTGTCAGAATAGAACAATACAGTATGTCAGAATAGATCAATACAGTATGTCAGAATAGAACAATACAGTATGTCAGAATAGATCAATATAGTATGTCAGAATAGATCAATATAGTATGTCAGAATAGAACAATACAGTATGTCAGAATAGAACAATACAGTATGTCAGAATAGAACAATAAAGTATGTCAGAATAGATCAATAGTGTGTCAGAATAGATCAATACAGTGTGTCAGAATAGAACAATACAGTGTGTCAGAATAGAACAATACAGTATGTCAGAATAGAACAATACATTGTGTCAGAATAGAACAATACAGTGTGTCAGAATAGATCAATACAGTATGTCAGAATAGAACAATACAGTGTGTCAGAATAGAACAATAGTGTGTCAGAATAGAACAATACAGTATGTCAGAATAGAACAATACAGTGTGTCAGAATAGAACAATACAGTATGTCAGAATAGAACAATACAGTGTGTCAGAATAGAACAATACAGTGTGTCAGAATAGATCAATACAGTGTGTCAGAATAGAACAATACAGTATGTCAGAATAGAACACAGACAGTGTGTCAGAATAGAACAATACAGTGTGTCAGAATAGATCAATAGTGTGTCAGAATAGAACACTGACAGTATGTCAGAATAGAACACTGACAGTATGTCAGAATAGAACAATACAGTATGTCAGAATAGAACAATACAGTGTGTCAGAATGGAACAATACAGTGTGTCAGAATAGAACAATACAGTGTGTCAGAATAGAATAATACAGTGTGTCAGAATAGAACAATACAGTATGTCAGAATAGATCAATACAGTATGTCAGAATAGAACACTGACAGTATGTCAGAATACAACACTGACAGTATGTCAGAATAGAACACTGACAGTATGTCAGAATAGAACACTGACAGTATGTCAGAATAGAACACTGACAGTATGTCAGAATACAACACTGACAGTATGTCAGAATACAACACTGACAGTATGTCAGAATAGAACACTGACAGTATGTCAGAATAGAACACTGACAGTATGTCAGAATAGAACACTGACAGTATGTCAGAATAGAACACAGACAGTGTGTCAGAATAGAACAATACAGTGTGTCAGAATAGATCAATAGTGTGTCAGAATAGAACACTGACAGTATGTCAGAATAGATCAATAGTGTGTCAGAATAGAACACTGACAGTATGTCAGAATAGAACACAGACAGTATGTCAGAATAGATCAATAGTGTGTCAGAATAGAACACAGACAGTATGTCAGAATAGAACACAGACAGTGTGTCAGAATAGAACAATACAGTGTGTCAGAATAGAACACTGACAGTATGTCAGAATAGATCAATAGTGTGTCAGAATAGAACACTGACAGTATGTCAGAATAGAACACTGACAGTATGTCAGAATAGAACAATACAGTATGTCAGAATAGAACAATACAGTGTGTCAGAATAGAACAATACAGTTTGTCAGAATAGATCAATAGTGTGTCAGAATAGAACACTGACAGTATGTCAGAATAGAACAATACAGTTTGTCAGAATAGAACAATACAGTATGGCAGAATAGAACAATACAGTATGTCAGAATAGATCAATACAGTGTGTCAGAATATAACAATACAGTGTGTCAGAATATAACAATACAGTATGTCAGAATAGATCAATACAGTGTGTCAGAATAGAACAATACAGTGTGTCAGAATAGAACAATACAGTATGTCAGAATAGATCAATACAGTGTGTCAGAATAGAACAATACAGTGTGTCAGAATAGATCAATACAGTATGTCAGAATAGAACAATACAGTATGTCAGAATAGAACAATACAGTGTGTCAGAATAGAACAATACAGTATGTCAGAATAGAACAATACATTGTGTCAGAATAGAACAATACAGTGTGTCAGAATAGATCAATACAGTATGTCAGAATAGAACAATACAGTGTGTCAGAATAGATCAATACAGTATGTCAGAATAGAACAATACAGTATGTCAGAATAGAACAATACAGTGTGTCAGAATAGAACAGTAGAGTATGTCAGAATAGATCAATAGTGTGTCAGAATAGAACACTGACAGTATGTCAGAATAGAACACTGACAGTATGTCAGAATAGAACAATACAGTATGTCAGAATAGAACAATACAGTGTGTCAGAATAGAACAGTAGAGTATGTCAGAATAGATCAATACAGTATGTCAGAATAGAACACTGACAGTATGTCAGAATAGAACAATACAGTGTGTCAGAATAGAACAATACAGTGTGTCAGAATAGATCAATACAGTATGTCAGAATAGAACAATACAGTGTGTCAGAATAGAACAATAGTGTGTCAGAATAGAACAATACAGTGTGTCAGAATAGAACACTGACAGTATGTCAGAATAGAACAATACAGTGTGTCAGAATAGAACAATAGTGTGTCAGAATAGAACAATACAGTGTGTCAGAATAGAACAATACAGTGTGTCAGAATGGAACAATACAGTATGTCAGAATAGAACAATACAGTGTGTCAGAATAGAACAATACAGTATGTCAGAATAGAACAATACAGTGTGTCAGAATAGAACAATACAGTGTGTCAGAATAGATCAATACAGTGTGTCAGAATAGAACAATACAGTGTGTCAGAATAGAACAATATAGTGTGTCAGAATAGATCAATAGTGTGTCAGAATAGAACAATACAGTATGTCAGAATAGAACACTGCCAGTAAGTCAGAATAGAACACTGCCAGTAAGTCAGAATAGAACATTGACAGTAAGTCAGAGTAGAACACTGACAGTAAGCCTCTGTGGATGGGTGAGGGTGCAGGGGGCAGATGAGTACACCTGACAAATTCCTGTAATTTGTATCTGTACGGAGCTCAAACATCCAGGTAACTACATCCCCTCCATCTGCACTCTGGCCCTACTGACCTCTTCACCCTTCTCCACCCCTCCACTCCACCTCCCTCCACCCAACCCCAAACACACTCGCCCCAGTCCCTACATCCACACCTGTTTCTCATCACCATTGACTACTAGGTCATCTGTCATTTGTACAGAGCTTTCAGTTCATGGAATGCTACATCAAGACATACAGTGCCTTGCGAAAGTATTCGGCCCCCTTGAACTTTGCGACCTTTTGCCACATTTCAGGCTTCAAACATAAATATATAAAACTGTATTTTTTTGTGAAGAATCAACAACAAGTGGGACACAATCATGAAGTGGAACGACATTTATTGGATATTTCAAACCTTTTTAACAAATCAAAAACTGAAAAATTGGGCGTGCAAAATTATTCAGCCCCTTTACTTTCAGTGCAGCAAACTCTCTCCAGAAGTTCAGTGAGGATCTCTGAATGATCCAATGTTGACCTAAATGACTAATGATGATAAATACAATCCACCTGTGTGTAATCAAGTCTCCGTATAAATGCACCTGCACTGTGATAGTCTCAGAGGTCCGTTAAAAGCGCAGAGAGCATCATGAAGAACAAGGAACACACCAGGCAGGTCCGAGATACTGTTGTGAAGAAGTTTAAAGCCGGATTTGGATACAAAAAGATTTCCCAAGCTTTAAACATCCCAAGGAGCACTGTGCAAGCGATAATATTGAAATGGAAGGAGTATCAGACCACTGCAAATCTACCAAGACCTGGCCGTCCCTCTAAACTTTCAGCTCATACAAGGAGAAGACTGATCAGAGATGCAGCCAAGAGGCCCATGATCACTCTGGATGAACTGCAGAGATCTACAGCTGAGGTGGGAGACTCTGTCCATAGGACAACAATCAGTCGTATATTGCACAAATCTGGCCATTATGGAAGAGTGGCAAGAAGAAAGCCATTTCTTAAAGATATCCATAAAAAGTGTTGTTTAAAGTTTGCCACAAGCCACCTGGGAGACACACCAAACATGTGGAAGAAGGTGCTCTGGTCAGATGAAACCAAAATTTAACTTTTTGGCAACAATGCAAAACGTTATGTTTGGCGTAAAAGCAACACAGCTGAACACACCATCCCCACTGTCAAACATGGTGGTGGCAGCATCATGGTTTGGGCCTGCTTTTCTTCAGCAGGGACAGGGAAGATGGTTAAAATTGATGGGAAGATGGATGGAGCCAAATACAGGACCATTCTGGAAGAAAACCTGATGGAGTCTGCAAAAGACCTGAGACTGGGACGGAGATTTGTCTTCCAACAAGACA